>NC_060953.1:57787100-57818729 GCF_022045245.1 Lucilia cuprina
ACTAGACTATAGACTAGACTATTGACTAGACTATATACTAGACTATAGACTAGACTATAGACTAGACTATAGACTAGACTATAGACTAGACTATAGACTAGACTATAGCCTAGACTAGACTATAGACTAGACTATAGCCTAGACTATAGAATAGAGAATAGACTAGACTTGGACTAGACTATAGAATAGAGTATAGACTAGACTTCGACTAGATTTCCAGCTTTACTCAGACTATTGTGCATTGAAATAAATTATTTTCGTAAACTTTGTATTTGGAAAATTATATGTATTGACTAAATTTCTCCAAACTATTTAAATATTAAATTTAGCCCTTCTGTCATGCAGTTTATTTTTCAAATGCATACGCATTCTCAAATAATTTCCATATTATTCCAAAATAAAATTCTTTATTTTAAACTTATAATAATTTTTAACACTTTTATCTATATTATTATTTTAATTTCAAATAATTTCTCTACCAAGTAAACAAGTCAAGCCTACGTATAACGATATTTATAGAAACATTATGAAAATCATACAACTAAAAAGATATTTTAAAGAAAACAAAAAAAATTAAAAAAAAAAATTTAAATAAAATTTATTAGACATCGAAAATATAAAAATTATACAAAGAAAAAAGTGAAGAAAAAAAGTATTTTTAAACTATGAAACATTACACATTCCATAAAACCTCTAATATTCAGCCAACAAAACATAAACACACACACACACACGGACCAACCAACGAACCAACCGACCAACAAAACGGACGAGGTGAAACAGCGAGCCATTATAAATGATGGCTAATACGAAAATCCTACACAACAACAACAAGATTTTAACAAAAAAAGATATTATATTAAGTTTATGGCAAATGTATGAAACGAATTTTCACGAAAATTGTGTGCAATCTTAAAGTTGGTACAACCATACATTCACACATACAACTGTATATATGAATTTCAGATTTTTATATATAATTTTCTTAGACTTTTTTTCTTCATTTTTCTATCTAAAGTTTTGTGAGTTTTTATTATTTTTTAATTTGCTAGATACGAATACGTATTGTGTATGCGGTCCATCTTTCTGTAGAAGAAGATACCTTCAGATATGAGAAAAATCTCAGGTGTGGAAAATGTGAAATATATGAAATAATTATGAACATTCAAGAAATCAACCATGCACAGATCTAAAAATATTTACTCATAATCAAATACTATACACACTCGATCACACATACTATATATGTATGTATGTGGATATGCACACACCTTTATAGAGATATAAACATACATACATAAATACACATGCACACACTTTTTTGACCAGATTCCAAATGGATGTAGAGAAAAAATTAAGGAAAGACAACATTGGGTATGAAACGACATTGTAAGAGAGCTACAATTTGTTGACGTTGAAGGAATAATATTTCTAAGCATATTTTTAAATCTAATGTTAGATTACTAACAGAATTAACGATAAAATATTACATCTTTAACCCCTAGTAATGCAGCAGGTAATGCGTGTAAAGTTTTAGAAACATTTAAAAAACGCAACCGCAATAATGTTAATAAAAACTATAGTGTATTTACATATGTAAAGAAACCAAAAAAAATCAAATCAAAATACTTATCAAACAAAAAACATTAGAAGAAGGGGACATTTTGAGTTCTCTCTAAAATTAAGTTGTACACACTAATTAGTTGCGAAACAAGGGAATTTTATGTGTGGGTTGTCTTGGAAAAAATTCAATTCAAATAAAAAACAAAAATACAAAAAAATTTTTTGAGTTGAGCATATTTTGTTATTAAATCTCAGGTGAAACTCAAAATAATTTTGAGTTTTTTTTTTGCGTAAAATCAACAAAAAAAGCTTTTTACTTTTGTTATGTGTTGGTGGAAAAAAAGAAAAGAAATATAATCAAAATAATTAAGCTGTTTTTAATTAAAATTTTATGTTAATTTGCAATTATTTTTAAGATATTTTTGAAATTACAAAAAATATATATATAAAATATTCTGATATTGTTACAGGAAATTATACTAAAAGTCCAGCAAGAAAAATAATAATTCCTATAGAAATTATAAGATTTTTATCCAAAACAAGCACAAATTTTTTTCTACATACAATTTAATTTCTACATAGAAAATCTAAAGGCAGATGAATATTTACCATTTTTTTCTGTAAACAAAAGTTCTCCGACTCATTGACCTTCTATGCGAAATCGTTGTTTATAAGAAAATAAAACACTATTTTGTATGCGGTGTAATTACTGTTATTAGACGTTAAGCAAATATTTTATTTAAATTTTAGTTAAACCCAACAAAACTATCAACATAAAGAAGACCAACGAACTGCAAAAAAATTTTTTAAGACATTAAAAGGAAGACCTTGTTAGACTGCTTCCAATTAATCCAGACGATATGTAGTAGTCAATGACTAACTAACTAACTACCTAACAAACGAACTAACTAACTAACTAACTAACTATCTAACTAACTAACTAACTAACTTACTAACTAACTAACTAACTAACTAACTAACTAACTAACTAACTAACTAACTAACTAACTAACTAACTAACTAACTATTTAAATAACTAACTAAACTAACTAAGCTCAACTTTCCTGTAGAGAAAAATACAAACTTTTCAATATAGTCAAGCACAAACTTTTGTATAGAGAAATGTACAAACTTTCCCGTTGAGACAGTTTAAATCAAAAAATTTCTATTGAGAAAAGTTGGAGCTGCAAACACTTCTATAAAGAAAAGTACAAACTTGTCTATACGGAAAAGTACGAACTTTTCTATAGAGAAAAGTAAAAATTTTTCTAAAAAATAAGTACAAAATTTTCTAAGAAAAAGTACAAACTTTTCTAAAGAGAAAAGTTTGAATCACAAACTTTTCTATAGAGAAAAGTTTGAATCACAAACTTTTCTATAGAGAAAAGTTTGAATCACAAACTTTTCTATAGAGAAAAGTTTGAATCACAAACTTTTCTATAGAGAAAAGTTTGAATCACAAACTTTTCTATAGAGAAAAGTTTGAAGCACAAACTTTTCTATAGAGAAAAGTTTGAATCACAAACTTTTCTATAGAGAAAAGTTTGAATCGCAAACTTTTCTATAGAGAAAAGTTTGAATCGCAAACTTTTCTATAGAGAAAAGTTTGAATCGCAAACTTTTCTATAGAGAAAAGTTTGAATCACAAACTTTTCTATAGAGAAAAGTTTGAATCACAAACTTTTCTATAGAGAAATGTTTGAATCACAAACTTTTCTATAGAGAAAACTTTTCTATAGAGAAAAGTTTGAATCACAAACTTTTCTATAAAGAAAAGTTTGAATCACAAACTTTTCTATAAAGAAAAGTTTGAATCACAAACTTTTCTATAAAGAAAAGTTTGAATCACAAACTTTTCTATAAAGAAAAGTTTGAATCACAAACTTTTCTATAAAGAAAAGTTTGAATCACAAACTTTTCTATAAAGAAAAGTTTGAATTACAAACTTTTCTATAAAGAAAAGTTTGAATCACAAACTTTTCTATAAAGAAAAGTTTGAATCACAAACTTTTCTATAAAGAAAAGTTTGAATCACAAACTTTTCTATAGAAATTTTTAAAATAATTTCTTTAAAAATCATTTATTTATTTATCACTGGGTTATTTTATAATTTATTTAAAATGTATTTAATTTGACTTCTTGCTAAAATATTAACGATAATTTTCACTAAACATTATTGTTAATTTTGTAGAAAATTTATTTTATTTATAAAATGTGTACAACAACAGAAATAAAAAAAAATAAAAACAATTTGGTTATTTAAAACATTGTTTCAACGTGAAATGTTTAAAAGATGTTGTAACATGTTTTTTTTCTAATTTTAATCTGTTTGTTTTTAGTAAAAATTTTATTTTTTTCACATTGTCAAGGATTTTGAAAAATGGCAAAATGTGTTTTGAAGTTAAAATAAAACACACGTCTTGAAACTAACAAACAAACGTACCGATACACTTGTATGGATCAGCAAACGATCCATTTAAAAAAAAATAATTTACGAAAAAAAAAAAACTTAGAAAATTATAATTTTTCATTGTAGACCCATAAATAATTATGTTGGAAATAAACTGAAAAAATACAATAAGATATAATATTATTTTTCTATTTTATTTTTATTTATTTGTTTGCTTATTTCTAGACAAATGTCTGAAATTGTAGACCAACAACAAAGAAATGGCAGATGAAAATAATTTTATAAAAAAAAAATATGGTCAATATGTTTTTTGGACATGTTTCGGTTGAGGGGTATTTATTGTCTTCAATGAAATATTTGTGTGAAAAATAAAGAATATTGAATGTGATTCAATGGAATTGAATTTTTGCATGATTTCATAGTGATCATTTATATTGATTTAATATCTATGATGAAATATTTATTTTCCGACAACTTTGTATAAAAATCCGATGTCAAAATACTGAGCAGAAATAAATCATAATGATCGTTACACTATTGTTTTGGAACTGATTTGTTGACATTTTGGTCTTAGTTGGTCTGGAAGTTGTGGGATACTTCGGCTTAGCTCATGAGATCCCTAACCCTGGTACAGCATGAAATACAATCGTTTGTGTTTAAGAAAATCCCTCTCTATCGGCTCAACTAAGTTATTGACTCTTTTCTGTAGGGGTTATTATGGGGATTTATTCATAATACGGAAGTTATATGAAATCAAAGATTACAAAACCTTCTAAACGAAAGTATAACCCTTATCAACCCATATAGGGCATATCAGAACAAGTGTTCTAGCAAAATATGGATTACATACCAAAAGAACTGAGTCCATTTATGAATAAAATTAATTTCGTTTACCCTCTTCTGAAGTGAAAAGCGTATTTCAGAAAAAATCGATTGAAACAAATACTAATTGGACGAGGTAACACTTAGATTCCTATCGTCGAGTCGACTTTTCGACGTTTTTCATTTAATTAAAAGTCGACTTTTTGATTTTTTCCAAATTTCGATTTTTTTGATTTTTTCCGACCTTTTTGATTATCTTCGTCGTTTTCCGATTTTTTTCTACTTTTCGACTTTTTACGACTCTTCAACTATTTTCGACTTTTTGACTATATTCGACTTTTTCCGACTTTTCGACTTTTTTCCAACTTTTTAACTACTTTCGACTTTCTGACTTTTCGTATTTTAAAAATAGTCGACATTTTCCTACTTATATTTAGAATTTTCGACTTTTCACGACTTTTCGACTATTTTCTCCTTTTTTCCGACTATTTCCGACTTTTATTTACAAAGTCGACTTTTTGTCTTTATATATATTTCGATTTTTTTCGAAATTTTTTAGAATTTTCGACTTTTTCCGACTTTTCACGACTTTTTGACTATTTTAGACTTTTTCCGATTTTTTGATTTCGTTCGATTTATTGACTATATTCGACTTTTTTCCGACCTATTTATAAAATCGACTTTAATCACAGACGATAGTGGAGTTAGCGACTCTTTTGGAACAAAATAGTCGACTTCAAATTTTCGACTTCGACAAATAGTCGATTATTTGATAGACGATTTATAGAACCCTAGTAACACTCTGCTTAAAGCAAAACCTTCTTTTTTCTTACGTTTCACCATCTTGATTACACCCTACACCACTATAGTGGGGAGGATATTATGCGTTTGTGCTGATGTTTGTAATACCCAAAAATATTGGTTCTAGACCCACCTTAAAGAGTCGATTTAGCTATGTCCGTCTGTCCGTCCGTCTGTCTGTCTGTGTGTGTCCATGTAAACCTTGTGCGTAATTTTCAAGATAATTTGATAGCACATACTCCTCACTTGGTTCAAGGACGAACGCTATTGAAAATGGTTGAAATCGGTCCACTATTTCGCCTAGCCCCCATACAACCATACCACCCGAATCTTACTCTTAGGCTCATAATTACGTTAAATGTTCTATTATGTCAACAAAAATCTGCAAAACTTAGTTTTATAAAACGATAAATGACACTACTAATTTTTATAGTGATCAGGCCTCATTTGACCCTAGCCCCCATACAAGCTCCCTTTCAGAAAATGTCTTAAAGGTCAAAATTCACTTATAATTTCTAATAAAATGATTAAAATCTACATAAATAACATTAAGGTGGACGTGAATTCCTCTACCAAAATTTATAAGGATAGGCCCATATTTACCTTTACTCCCCTATAAGCCCTCTTGTAGTAAATCTCTTTTCTATTATTGAACCTAGAAACACAAAATTAAACATTCAAGTCCTGAGTAAATGGAGAACTTTAGGAAGGAATTTTTGGAACTTTATCGTTCTTCAACTGCTACTCTTTGTTTATTTCTGTAATTTTAAACTTAGAAACATATAATCAGTCATATAGTCTCTTAATGAAATGAAAATCTATATAACTGGAATATTTGGTATTTTATATACTTCAACTGATACTTAGTGAATACTTTTTATTATAATGAACCTAGAAACTCAAAATTAAACTCGTATCATAATGACTGAATACAATTTTTTAAAAGGGAAGTTGTTGGTACTTTTTCGTCATACAATTGGTACTAAAAATCATATCTAATATATATGATGATGGAATGAAAATATATAAAACATATTTTTTTATTCAACCGGTAATTTTTAAATCTTATTTTTTTATATAACTCAGAGGGAAAACAGCGAAGAGAATAATGAAATTGATACAATCTGTTGTCAAAAGTAATCAAGTCTGTTGACATTTAGATAATCATTTTGATAATGCATCGTTGTCGCTACAACTGTGTATTGTTGTCATTTCCACAACTCATCGTTATCATTTCGACAATACGATGTCGTATCGTTGTAGCATTGTATGCCATAAAAATTTTTCATATAAAATTTTTTAAAACAAAAACAAATCAATAATAAAAAATTTACAATATACTACGATACAACCGTACAACACCGATTGTGAATTGAACAAATGTTTGGCAACATAGATTACATACCCAGGATAAACTTACATTGAAAAGTAATGAGCTTAAAATGCTAATAATCGTTGTAGCATTGTATGCCATAAAATTTTTTCATATAAAATTTTTTCCAACAAAAACAAATCAATAATAAAAAAGTTACAATATACTACGATATAACCACACAACACACGATTGTGAATTGAACAAATGTTTAGCAACATAGATAACATACCCAGGAAAAACTTACATTGAAAAGTAATGAGCTTAAAATGCCACTTAAACCTCCTTTCACTACTTCTTCATTAGCATTTTAAGTCATTATTTTAACACGGTAAAGAAGTACTTACTTTCTTTGGTTAAAAAAGAAGTTGATACGTAAGTTCTTTTGTTTTTAGTAATAAAAATTAGTCATTGAGAATTTATCCGTTTTCAAATAAAGTAGGTAGGTAATGTAGTTATTTCATACATTACTTGGTAATGCGTGGTCGCTAACAATAACATTAATACATTTTTTTTGAATAGAACTTGTAGCCAATAAAATGATAGCGTGTGTCGAAAAAGGAATTACTTTGTGGTTCTAACTCTAGTCGATAGTAGAAGTTTTTTTAAGAAAGGTTTGCTATTCTAAAGTAAATTTTAAAATTTGCTTTAAAATTAAGAAATTTAAAATGTTTTTATATAAAATTATTCACTAAAATCCATAAGTGCAACGCATACACTTATTGTAAACAGAAGTGCATAAATATTTGTTTATCAAACAACTTTTAAAATCATCAATCAAAAACAACAAGACATGATATTTTTTAACGAATGAAATCAAAATTTTCTATAAGAATTATTAAAAACAAAGAAACAGTTTTAAGTAAACATAAAGATTGCTAGAGCAAAAAAATCTATTTCCAAAAGTTCAAAGAAAAATTAGAATTTGATTTTTTTTCACAAAAAATATTTGAATTTTTCACGCACGTACACAAAGTTTTTTTTTTGGCTACACGGTTAATTACAGGTAAAAACACTCAAAGAAAAAAGTAGCTCAAACTCAAAATCCAAAAGAAACTGAAAAAAATGAAATCAAAAGAATTTTGAAAGTTTTTTTTGGTTTTTAAATGAAAAAGCAAATAAATAAACGGCAATTAACACAAAGAATATATTAAAGAAAATGCGCCAAGTGTGAGAAGGAAAAAGCGTGAAAATATCCATTAGAATTAGAAGAAAAATTAACAACAACAACTACAATAAGAAACACACTCAAAATACTAATACACAAAGAAATACTCCACAAAAGAGTGTGTGTTTCGTAAATTTAAAGAAAAATTTAAGAAAATTTGTGTTTTTTTTGAAAGGAAAATCAAAAGCAAAAGCACAAACGAAAAAAAAAAACAAAAAAAAAAATTTGGGTAGAAATAGACGAAAACATTGGTCATAACGACAATACAACGAAATACTCTTTATTCGAACGACACCGGGATCTCTTGTTCAGTAGATCACCAGCCTTACTCCGACGTTTATTACGAATTATTCGGTGACTCGGTGACAACTACTTTTTTTGACTTTTTCTGTTGCGTGTGAAAAGGAAGCAATTAAATTAAAAAAAAAATTATTTTGGAATAATTTTTTCAAAAGAAAATTTTTTAACGAAGTGAACTATTTTTCACAAAAATTATCATTTAAAAAAAATATTAAATTAATATAATTAAATAAATAAATAAAAAAAAACAAACAAAATGTCTTCATCACAAGCTGTACGTTCATCTAAATACTCTTATAGAGCCACCTCCACTGGACCAGGTGCCGCTGATATCAACATCGAATACACTGCCGATTTGAGCGCCCTTTCCCGTCTTGAGGTAAGAAGACCTTAAATCAAACAAAAACGGGCATAAAACTTACAAAAAAAAAACTAAAATGCAAAAATAAAAAAATCTAAAAAAACTACTTCCTAGAGAGAAACTAAAGTAAAAACAAAATAATGAAAAAAAAATAAAATATTCCCTCAAAAAAAGTTTTTAAAACAAGTGCTAGAGTAAAGAAAAACTAAATTGAAAATTTTCAAAAAAACAAAATCGAAATTCGAAAAAAACGCAACTTTTTGTAAAAATAAAAAAAACAGCAAGAAAAATTAATTAAATTTAAACCCAAAGAAAAAAAACTAAGAAAAATATAATGAAAAACTAACAATAAAATGAAAATGCCAACGTTTAAAATCGACCAAAATGAAAATGAAAAAAATGCCACCAACCAAATCAAACCAGCAAGACAGAAAAAATAATATGAAATGAGTGCAAAAGTTTTGAAATTAAATATATGCATACAGACACTACTACAATCACACATACACACACACATACAAATTCACAGCAATACATTTGCTTACATATAGACCAAAAAGTGTGTGTGTGTGTGTGTGTGAGAGAGTGTTTAAATACATATAATATACATACATATGTATATGTACATATAATGAACCAAAAATATTCATAAATGATGATGAAAAATATATATTTTTTTCTAAATGGAATTATTATGTAATCATTTCGAAATTGTTTTTATGAAAAATTTTAAAAAATTTTCAATTAAAGTGTTTTTTATATAAACTTTTTTTTTTAAATTTAAAAACAAAATTTTAGTTTTAATAACTCCAGTAATTATATTTGTTTTTCCAGGATAAAATCCGTTTACTCCAAGATGATCTTGAAGTTGAACGTGAATTGCGTCAAAGGGTAAGTTTTAACAAAATTTTAAGGAAATTACTTAATTATTATTAACAAAAAAAAAACTAAAGAAAATTTGTCTTAAAAAGGATATGATAGGATTTTATCAAGAACACAGCTATTATTTTTACAGAAAATTTTTTTAGTTATAAAATGGCCTATAGTGTTAAGTAAACATATCAATAACTTTATAAATCCTGTTTTAAGGATAAACTCCTTATTAAAAAATATAAAACGTCTTCTATTTCATGTCAAATAGTTCATATTTATCTTTCGCCATCTTGATATTTCAGTACCAACATTAAAATTATAAAATAGTTAAGATTTGAAAACTTTATTCTTAAAAGTTTCGCCAAACTAATGAACTTCTTAGTTCAAAATTTGTCCAACTATCTTAGTAATCTCGATATGTTAAGTCCAGAGCAAATCACCATAAAAAATCCTCGTAAACAAATCTGATTCTAATATATTCTTCTAGAAATTTCCAAAAATCTAAATCTTCTTTCACAACAATATTAAAAAAAAATATATATAAAAAATTTAATTAAAAAAACACCCACGCCCATGAAAAAATGTATACCTATACATATAGTAAGTTTATTATACATACTATAAAACCAAACAATACGATCACACGATAAAAAATATAATCACCGTTTCGTATCCAAACATATATTCTACTTTATATGGATTACTATAAAATTGGAAACGAAGTTTCCATTAAACGTTGGGAGCTTCAAGAAAACTCTTACTTTTAACTAAGATGCCTAAACTCTAACTATGATACAATATCTTTTCCAATTTACTTCTAGTTCAGTTCTAGTACAGTTCTAGTTCAGTTCTAGTTCAGTTCTAGTTCAGTTCTAGTTCAGTTCTAGTTCAGTTCTAGTTCAGTTCTAGTTCAGTTCTAGTTCAGTTCTAGTTCAGTTCTAGTTCAGTTCTAGTTCAGTTCTAGTTCAGTTCTAGTTCAGTTCTAGTTCAGTTCTAGTTCAGTTCTAGTTCAGTTCTAGTTCAGTTCTAGTTCAGTTCTAGTTCAGTTCTAGTTCAGTTCTAGTTCAGTTCTAGTTCAGTTCTAGTTCAGTTCTAGTTCAGTTCTAGTTCAGTTCTAGTTCAGTTCTAGTTCAGTTCTAGTTCAGTTCTAGTTCAGTTCTAGTTCAGTTCTAGTTCAGTTCTAGTTCTGTTCTAGTTCTGTTCTAGTTCTGTTCTAGTTCTGTTCTAGTTCAGTTCTAGTTCAGTTCTAGTTCAGTTCTAGTTCATTTCTAGTTCAGTTCTAGTTCAGTTCTAGTTCAGTTCTAGTTCAGTTCTAGTTCAGTTCTAGTTCAGTTCTAGTTCAGTTCTAGTTCAGTTCTAGTTCAGTTCTAGTTCAGTTCTAGTTCAGTTCTAGTTCAGTTCTAGTTCAGTTCTAGTTCAGTTCTAGTTCAGTTCTAGTTCAGTTCTAGTTCAGTTCTAGTTCAGTTCTAGTTCAGTTCTAGTTCAGTTCTAGTTCAGTTCTAGTTCAGTTCTAGTTCAGTTCTAGTTCAGTTCTAGTTCAGTTCTAGTTCAGTTCTAGTTCAGTTCTAGTTCAGTTCTAGTTCAGTTCTAGTTCAGTTCTAGTTCAGTTCTAGTTCAGTTCTAGTTCAGTTCTAGTTCAGTTCTAGTTCAGTTCTAGTTCAGTTCTAGTTCAGTTCTAGTTCAGTTCTAGTTCAGTTCTAGTTCAGTTCTAGTTCAGTTCTAGTTCAGTTCTAGTTCAGTTCTAGTTCAGTTCTAGTTCAGTTCTAGTTCAGTTCTAGTTCAGTTCTAGTTCAGTTCTAGTTCAGTTCTAGTTCAGTTCTAGTTCAGTTCTAGTTCAGTTCTAGTTCAGTTCTAGTTCAGTTCTAGTTCAGTTCTAGTTCAGTTCTAGTTCAGTTCTAGTTCAGTTCTAGTTCAGTTCTAGTTCAGTTCTAGTTCAGTTCTAGTTCAGTTCTAGTTCAGTTCTAGTTCAGTTCTAGTTCAGTTCTAGTTCAGTTCTAGTTCAGTTCTAGTTCAGTTCTAGTTCAGTTCTAGTTCAGTTCTAGTTCAGTTCTAGTTCAGTTCTAGTTCAGTTCTAGTTCAGTTCTAGTTCAGTTCTAGTTCAGTTCTAGTTCAGTTCTAGTTCAGTTCTAGTTCAGTTCTAGTTCAGTTCTAGTTCAGTTCTAGTTCAGTTCTAGTTCAGTTCTAGTTCAGTTCTAGTTCAGCTCTAGTTCAGTTCTAGTTCAGTTCTAGTTCAGTTCTAGTTCAGTTCTAGTTCAGTTCTAATTCAGTTCTAGTTCAGTTCTAGTTCAGTTCTAGTTCAGTTCTAGTTCAGTTCTAGTTCAGTTCTAGTTCAGTTCTAGTTCAGTTCCAGTTCAGTTCTAGTTCAGTTCTAGTTCAGTTCTAGTTCTGTTCTAGTTCAGTTCTAATAAAAACTAAAACTGAGTTTGCAAAAAGTGTTGAAAGCCCCTTATTAATCGTTAAAAATTCAACACATCTATAAAATATTTGTAAAAAATCAAGTTATTTACAAAGAATACTAATTTTTTAGAGAAATCATCTTATTTATACGATTCCTTTCAGAAAATATTAGATAAATTTCAAAAATATATAACAACAATTTTTTTTACTCTCAAATCGAAAAACTTTCACTTAGTTTTACCTGAAAAAAATCTAAAAAATTCTATACAATCAATAAGGAATTTCTATTGTTCAAACAAATTTGTTGTTTAAATTTTCTTACTTAAAATGTCACCTTTACAACCAACAAAAGCGCAAAATAAGCAAAAGCTAAAAAAAAATTTTGTTTTTATCAGTAAATTCGTAAAAAATTGCTGCGAACTAGACAATATATAGTAAACAGAAGCAACAAATATATTGTAAAATTACAAAATGTAGCAAAAATAAAAGGGGCGTCTAAAATTAAATTACCCTTGTGTTTTACAGTTAAAGCATTTAGTGATAAAATGATAATGTTGTGCATTGAACTTCAATTCAATTTTCAACTAATTATCTAGAGATTTTTAGAGAATTTTTGCGAAATAACGAAAGAGAAATGTAAAATTACTCAATAGACAAAATTTTTTTGTTATAAAATTATCAGAAAATCTATAAAACAACTGCTAAGCATTTGAAAAAATTAGAAATTTTAACATTTTTTTCAGCAAATTTAAATATTATTTATTTTGTTTTTCTCGCTTAGTATTAGAAAAGCAACATTAAACTTGTTTGTCGCCGCCGCCACGCATTTACGACACAATATGTTAATGCCACAATAATAAGTTTCTTTAAACTTATATTCACAATGTGTTGCATGCCACACAACAACAACATAAAACAACAAAATAAAATAAATAAAGCTAGAGTAAGAAAACAGCAACATAGTCTTACAAATTTAGAAAATATTTTTGGCCTGGGCCAGAAATAAATTTAAGAAAATAAGACAAAAAAACAACAATAATTTGCATAAAAACACTAAAATTGCATGTGAAAATTCTTTATGAAAATATTTGTATATTTGGGCAAAAATATATGAAGAAACAGGAAGTGACATGTTTTTACACTTTCCTAAAAATATATTATAAAAGTTTTGCATTTTTAGTTTTGTAATAAAAGCTTTACAATAAGCTATGTTGCAATGGAATTAAAATTTTTCAAAATTAATTATAACTCATACGCCCCCTGGGCTTAGGAGCATATTTTTATTACTCATTCGCCATCAAATGTTCTCCCTTTCTTGAAGCAATTATTAAAATGCACTAGCAAGGTTTCTTCTTCTTTTTTTGTTAAATTTAATGAAACTTCATTAGAAATCTAGTTATTCCAAAGTTGACCTAGACCTAAATTGTCCTTTATTATTATTAAATCTAGATGTTTAGCACCTTCTATATAAATCTCTTTTTTCCAAGTGAAAAATACCAAAATTGTCACTTTAGGATTAATATTTTGTTGCTTCAACATGTTTAGCAACATTTGTTTACAAGAAATGTTTTTTTTAATTTTTTATCGTACCTACATATAATATCAATTTTTTATCGAAATTAATTAAAAAAATGTTTGTAAACAAATTTAGTTTCAATATGTTTCGTTTACTCCAGATCATAGCACTGTTTATTGTCTTAACTATAGTCTTGTCTTAACTATAGTTTTGCCTTGTGTCTGAATATAGTCCTATATGTAGTCTTGTCTATAGTCCAGGAAAAAGACTATAAAGAAGACTAGATTCCGGACTATAGACAAGACTATTGTGTAAAGAAAAGATAATACCATAGTTAGACAAGACTTTGAAGCGCGGCAAGACTATTGCTTAAACTACAGAATATAGACAAGACTATAGCCTGGAATTATGATATCAAGGACTACAGAGTGGATTATAGATAAGACCATAGTCTTGCCTATAGTCCAGACTATAGCCTTGTCTATAGCCGAGACAATAGCCTTGTCTATAGTCGAGACAACAACCTCGTCTATATTACCGACAATAGTCTTGGCTATCGTCCAGACTCCAGTGAGACAATAGTTCGTCTACTGTTCGTCTACTGTCTTGTCTATAGTGCAGACTATAGTCTTGTCTGTTGTCCAGACTATAGTCTTGACAAGACTTTAGTCATTCCTATAGTTCAGACTGTAGTATTGTCTATAGTCCAGACTTTGGTTTATAGTCCAGATTACAGTGTTGTATAAACTAATCTTATATATAGTCCAGAGAATAGACTTGTCTATAGTCCACACAATAGACTTGTCTATAGTCCAAAGGATTTTTTTTTAGTCCAGACAATAGAGTTGTCTTTAGTCCAGACAATAGACTTGTCTAAAGTACAGACAATAGACTTCTCTATAGTCCACTCAATAGGCATGCCTATTGTTCACACAATAGACTTGCCTATAGTCCTGACATTAGACTCGTCTATAGTCCAGACAATAGACTTGTCTATAATCCAGACAATAGACTTGTCTATAACCCATACAATAGACTTGTCTTTAGTCCAGACTATAGACTTGTCTTTTAGACTTATCTAGAGTTCAAACTATAGTCTTATCTCTTATCCCGACCATAATATTTTCTATAGTCCGGACTATAGTACATTGTTCAAACTATAGTCTTGTCTATAGTCAAGCTTTCAGTCTTGTCCATACTTGAGACTATAGTCATATCTTTAACCTATATACAATAATCTTGCAACATCCTTGTCCTTCAGCAACATGTTTAGAATCATAAAAGAAAAAATTCGAAAAGAATTTTAAAACCTTAGGGTTTTCTGTCGACAAAATTTTAAAAATTTCAAAATTTTGTTAATTAAAAATAAAAAATTTAAAATCACACCTTGTACGCCCACATAACATTTTTGTGAATCATTTCGATAGGAAAATCTTGTTCCAATTTTAAACAAAAGATTACGTTTTTCTTTTCAAAAAGTAAGAAATAATCTTTCAACACAAACCAAATAGAAAAAATGAATAACACACCCAAATTTAAAAGAAAAAAACTAATTTATAATTCCCATAAATTGTTTTTTTTTTTTTTTTTTTTTTTGAAGGAAAAATTATAAATTTTTCGAAACAAAAATATTTATGCATTTTCACAATGACTCATTAAACTACTTTCATGTTTATGAGAATCTTCTGAATCTATATAGAGCTGTCATGTGTCATCATTGGTTTATTTTTGAAAAAGAAGAAAAAATACAATTTTTGAAAAACCATTTCATAAAAATTTATATAAATTATAAATTTTTTTCTTTAAATGTGTTAATAAAATTCAAGGAAACATTATAATTAAAATTATGTGCAAAAACAGACGGGAAATTGTTTAATAAAATTTTAGTATTTTTTCAAAAATTTCTTTAAATATAAAATTCAAATTCTTACGAATAATTTTTTTTAATTATTTCAATACATACTTTTTTTGAATTTGAAATTGTATTTTCAAAGTTTTGAAACACCTTTTTTCAAACAGGAAATCATTACCTGTTAATTGCTAAAATTTCAAATATTTCCTAGTAATTTCTTTTAATTAATTAACACAATAAATTCTTAACAAAATAAACTTCTTATTCGTAACCAAAGAATGTTTTTTATTTTCCTCCAACAAAAACAATTACAAATTCCTAATAATATTTCTGTTTTTCTACCTTTTAGCTGTAAACGCAACCAAAACAATTCCTTAACTGTATTTAGGCCATTTCATTCGAATTATAATTAAATTTTCTCTGCTTATTTTTTACTTATTGGTTTTAATTAGTAAATTTAGCAAAAAAAAACAGCAAAATGTTTTTTTTTGCTGCTCTTGCCGCTGACCGGCCGCTCATATATGCAACACACTAATGTTGTATGTTGCATTTGGAAATTGTAGTTCACTTTATATAGTTTTTGTTGTTGTTGTTTATGTAGCGTTTAATGTGAATTTTCTTGGCATTTTGCCTTTTGATTTTGTTTAGAACTGTTTTTCTCAGTGATGCGTGGCAAAAAAAAAGAAAAGAAAAACAACATCTACTCGTATGATTTATTTCAGAACATGTTCATAAACAACATACAGTTCAGGTCTATTTGAATCAATAATTTAAAAAAATAAAAATTAACTGAAATTATTTTTGAATATTTAGAATATTTTTATGTCGAAAATATGTGTGTTATTAATTTCATAAATTCATTACGATAGTTAGAGGTCTAGTAAAAGTCAATCATTTAACTTGATTTGTTGAAAGACTATATATAGTCCAGGCTATAGTCTCATCTACAAGGCAGACTATATATCTCATCTACAAGGCAGACTATATATCTGGCTATAGTGCAGATTACTCTTTTGTCTACTGTCTAAACTATAGTTTTGCCATGTCTATAGTCCAGATTATAGATTCATCTACAGTCCATACTATTGCTTTGTATACAATCCAAACTCTAGCCTTGTATATACTCTGGACTATAGGCTTGCGTATAGGCTTGTATATTGTCTTGTCTATAGACTAGACTATAGCATTGTCTGCAGTCCAGGCTATAGTCTTCCAGTCTATGGTCCAGACTATAGTCCAGTCTATAGTCCAGACTATAGTTCTGTCTATAGTCCAGACTATAGTCCAGTCTATAGTCCAGACTATAGTCCAGTCTATAGTCCAGACTATAGTCCAGTCTATAGTCCAGACTATAGTCCTGTCTATAGTCCAGACTATATTCCAGTCTATAGTCCAGTCTATAGTCCAGTCTATAGTCCAGTCTATAGTCCAGTCTATAGTCCAGTCTATAGTCCAGTCTATAGTCCAGTCTATAGTCCAGTCTATAGTCCAGACTATAGTCTTTTCTATAGTCCAGACTATAGTCTTGTCTATAGTCCAGACTATAGTCTTGTCTATAGTCCAGACTATAGTCTTGTCTATAGTCCAGACAATAGACTTGTTTATAGCCCAGACTATAGACTTGTCTATAGCCCAGACTATAGTCTTGTCTATAGCCCTGACTATAGTCTTATCTATAGTACAGATTACTGTTTTGTCTACTGTCTAAACTATAGTTTTGCCATGTCTATAGTCCACATTATAGATTCATCTACATTACGGACTATAGGCTTGCGTATAGTCTTGTATATTGTCTTGTCTATAGACTAGTCTATTATCTATAGTCTAGACTATAGCATTGTCTGCAGTCCAGACTATAGTCTTCCAGCATACAGTACAGACTATAGTCTAGCCTATAGTCCAAACTATAGTCCAAACTATAGTCCAGTCTATAGTCCAGATTATAGTCCAATCTATAGTCCAAACTATAGTCCAGTCTATAGTCCAGACTATAGTCCAGTCTATAGTCCAGACTATAGTCCAGTCTAGTCTTGTCTATATTGCAGACTATAGTCCTGTCTTGGTTTTTTGTCTTTAGTCCAATCTTTGTTCTTGTCTATATTCCAAAGTTAATTTCAAAAGCTCCTTAACATATACTTCTTTTATTTACTCCGAATAATATGCTATACTTTTTAATCAATATATCGCAGTAAGTTAAATTAAAAATTATCTTATTCTGGCAAATTTTCTTTATTTTTAATATTTTTGTAAATTCTATACCGAAACTAATTGACTTTATATTTTTCTTCCTAAAAAACACAGATCGAACGCGAGAAAGCCGATCTCAGCGTCCAAGTCATTCAAATGTCTGAACGCCTCGAGGAAGCTGAAGGTGGTGCCGAACATCAAGTAAGTTTTGTAGCAAAAAAAAAAAAAAAGAAAAACAAAACATAATCTTATCAAAAATTAAGATTAAACTAAATTTCCTAATTAAAGCAAAAAATAAAGCATAGTTTTAGGCTGACAAGATGTAAAATTATGTTGCAGGCATTTGTAATAAAAAAAGTAAATTCTAAAATGGAAAAAATTTGATAAATAACAAATCTTGATGCCTACTTTAAAGTATAAAATTTACAATTATCTTAGGAAATTTTCTACTAAAATCTTGGAAATTTTTGTTAAGATTTCTTTTCTCAAACTTTCTGTATTAAAAAATGTACCTTTTCTTTTCACAAAACTTAGTTCGAAGCCAATCGCAAGCGCGACAGCGAATTATTGAAAATGCGCAAAATGCTTGAAGATGTCCATTTGGAATCCGAAGAAACCGCTATGTTGCTTAAGAAGAAGCACAACGAAATTGTTGCCGATTTCCAGGAACAAATCGAAATCCTGACTAAATCAAAGAGCAGGTAAATTATAAAAGTTTAAAATTTAGAAAAAAAATCCAACAAAAGGCTTTTAAATAATATTAAAGCTTTAAGTTAAGAACAAATAAAATTTCAACAAATTTACATAACATACTTATCCAACTACTTAAATTATGGCGTATACAATAACTTATACGTTCTTGAATTAAGTAATTTGGTTGTTGATCTCATATCTTAAGAAGTTTTTTTCTTTGTTCTACTTAAATCTTTAGTATTAGATTAAGCCTTTTAAATGCTTCAGCTTTTCATTTTCATTTTTAAAATCGTATTCATTTGTTTATTTTAAATTCGTCTGTTTCATATTTGTTTAGTCATTTATTTCTCTGTAGTGATTCATTATTCTGTTTAATTTATTATAAATATAAAATTTTTCATTTGTTTATTTGTTGCCCCATATCAGAGGCCAATGTTCTTTTTTTTGCTATTTTAAAAGCAAAAATATTGAACAATTTTGCAAAATATTTATTTGTTTATTTATTTAATTGTAAAAATGTTCACCAAGAAAAATAAACAATTTGTTGAGAAATATCTCTATAGATAGAAATTATATTATAGATACAAAATGTTTCTTAAAACCACCTGTAGAAAGTAGAATTTTGAATTGTGTTTGAATCCAAAGTCCAGACTATAGTATTGTCTATAGTACAGTCTAGAGTCTTGTCTATAGTCCAGACTGTAGTATTGTTGTATAGTTTAGTCTATAGGCTTATCTTTAGTCCAGACTATATTATTGTTCTGTAGTCCAGTCTATAGTCTTTTCTATAGTCCATACTTGTATTATTGTTCAATAGTCCAGACTATAATCTTGTCTTTAATCAAGACTAAAGTCTTGTCTATAACCCAGACTATAGTCTTGTCTTTAGTCTTGTCTAAAGTTCAGACTATCTTCTTGTCTAAAGTCCAATCTAAAGTCCAGACTATAGCCTTGTCTATAGTTTTGCTATAGTCCAGATTATAATCTTGTCTTTAGTCCAGGCTAAATTCTTGTCTGTAGTGCAGACTATAGCCTTGTCTGTAGTCTAGACTATAGTCTTATCTATAGTCCAGAATATTGTCTTGCCTATAGACCAAAGTCTCGTCTAAAACTCTGATTATTGTTTTGTCTTTTGTCCAGACCATAGTTTTGTCTACAGTCCAGACTATAGTCTAGACTATAGTCTTGTATATAGTCGAGACTATAGTCTTGTCTATAGTCGAGACTATAGTCTTGTCTATAGTCGAATCTATAGTCTTGTCTATAGTCGAGACTATAGTCTTGTCTATAGTCGAGACTATAGTCTTGTCTATAGTCGAGACTATAGTCTTGTCTATAGTCGAGACTATAGTCTTGTCTATAGTCCAAACTATAGTCTTGTCTATAGTCGAGACTATAGTCTTGTCTATAGTCGAGACTATAGTCTTGTCTATAGTCGAGACTATAGTCTTGTCTATAGTCGAGACTATAGTCTTGTCTATAGTCGAGACTATAGTCTTGTCTATAGTCGAGACTATAGTCTTGTATATAGCCGAGACTGTAGTCTTGTATATAGCCGAGACTATAGTCTTGTCTATAGTCGAGACTATAGTCTTGTCTATAGTCGAGACTATAGTCTTATCTGTAGTCGACACTATAGTCTTATCTATAGTACAGATTTTAGTCTTGTCTTTAGCCGAGACTATAGTCTTGTATATAGCCGAGACTATAGTCTTGTCTATAGTCGAGACTATAGTCTTGTCTATAGTCGAGACTATAGTCTTGTCTATAGTCGAGACTATAGTCTTATCTGTAGTCGACACTATAGTCTAATCTATAGTACAGATTTTAGTCTTGTCTTTAGTCCAGACTAAATTCTTGTCTGTAGTGCAGACTATAGTTTTATCTGTAGTTCAAACCATAGTCTTATGTAAAGTCTAGACTATAGTATTGCCTATAGTCTTACCTATATTCCACACCGTAGTCTTGTCTATAGTCCGGACTATAGTCTTGTTTAATGCAATAGTTCTGTCTATTGTCGAGACTGTAGTCTTGTCTATAGTCGAGACTATAGAATAGTCTATAGTAGAGAATATAGTCTTGTTTATAGTCCAGACTATTGTGTTGTCTTGTCCATAGTCCAGAATATAGACAATATCGTCCAAAATATAGAATTGTTCTCTATTCAACTTTGAACGACTCTGATTGCATTTGAAAATTTCTTATGAATCAAATCTGAATTGTTTATTCATACTTATGGACATTTGTTGTATAAAATCAACGCAAACATTTGCAAATCAAAAAATTGTTGTAAATATTTCAAAAGCTCATATTTCCATAAATCTAAAAATATGTTTGTTTAAATATTAAATCAAATTAAACAACTATAATAATTTTAAATTCAAGGCCAAAAACAAACATAATTAAGCTAATTAAAAGAAACCCCCCCTCTTTTATAAACTATACAATTTCAAAAAGTTTTGAAAAGAAGCAATTGAAATAATTAGAAACAAAAATGTATGGATTTTAATAAAAATTGTAAAAAAAAACATTAAAAAAAACACTCAATTTGTTTTTGTTTAAAATTTTACAAAAACAAAAATTCTAGAGTTTGCGCTTTTGAATAGATTTTTTTATAAAAAACATTATATTCAGTCTAATTAACACCCCACACCCATTAAAATTGTTTCAAAACTTAATGTGTAGACACCTAATAGCTCTTTATTTATAAGATCTAAAAAGCTTTAAACACTCACGCAAAAAAAAGCTTGCTTCTCTTGAGAGCTTTTCTTTATATACTAAATATTTCAAAATCTTTATTTCTTTTTCTTTGCTTTTAGAAATTTTGTATTTGTATTTTTAGTTTTGAAAAATAAAAAATTGTATATAGAATTTGATGTTTTTTGTTCACTACCTTCAAATTCTCTGTTTATTTTACCCCGAAATTTTATTCCCCAAGTTTATTTGTTGCTTTTTCTCCGCAGAAATAAAGAAAAAATCCCAAATATGTCTTGCATATATAGAAATTGTTTTTGTTTTCTTTCTTTTTTTTAAGAAAGAATAAAAAATATTATTGTTTAAAAATTAATTTTCAAATATTGTTGTCTCTTTTTGTTTTTCTATATTTTACCTTTATGGAAATTTGATATCTAAAGTTTTTTTTTTTTTTTGAAAATATATAAATTCCACGTAAAATCGAAATTATATGTACAAAAAATTTTTGTGTTTGTATTAGTAAGAAATTATGAGTTTTTCTTTATTCTTTTCAATATTATCACTCAAATTAAAATTTTGAAAAATTTTAGATTCTCAGTAGGTGTCTAAGCAAATAATCTTTAAGATTACAAAAAGAACTCATTGTCGTTTGTCTGTATAATAGGTTACCAGGGCGTAATCCTCATTTATGACGTTATATGTTGATTTTGTTAAAGATTATCTATTTATAACAAATATATTTTGTTATTTTTAAATTTATTTACAATATTTTCTTTTCATTTATAAATTTTATGAATTTTTTTTCGTATTTTTATTTTATATTTAAAATTTTGAAATGCTTAATAAATCTAGCATTTTTTGTTTATTACTGCTAAATCTAATGACCATTCCTTAAAATATTTTAAATGGAAATTTCAAGAGATTGATTAAGAATAAAGAAAAAAATAAGAAAATAATTTCTTGAAATTTTCATAGAAACATAAAAGTAATACTAGATCATTTCAATACTGAATATGAAATACCTTGATCATTTCTTAAGAGTTATGAGAGGTAAAGAGGACTGAAGTCTTTGTTATCCGCTTTTCATTGTTTTACAACTAGATCTATTGTTCTAAAGACTTAAGGACCTCACACTTGATTCACAGTAACGAATAAAGACAAGTTTTCTTTTTAATTGATTTGTTAAAATGTTTTCTAAACTAATAGATTCGTAGTTACGAATTAAAATGAGTTCTCTTTGAAATGTATTCACAATTTTCTTCAAAATATATTCACAATAACGAATGAAGAAATGTTTTCCTCAAAATATATTCACAATAACTAATTGAGAAATGTTTTCTTCAAAGAACAATCACAGTAATGAATGCAGAAATTATTTCTTTAAAACACAATTACAGTAACGAATAAATGTTCTCTTTGATAACCATTCACAATAAATAAAGGAGGTAAAGTATTCTTGAAAATAAATCGAAAGTAATGAGTTTTATTTAAAAAAATCATTCACAGTGGATAAATTGTCTCCCAAAAATGGAATCACAGTAACGAATTGCGAAATATTGTTTTCAAAATAGATTCATAGTAAAGGAATATTGGGGCAATAATGAGGGTTTAAAAAAATATACCTCAATGCCAAAGAAGAACTGTTCTCTTCATTAAAGATTCACAGTAACGAAAGAAGAACTGTTCTCTTTAAGATAGAATCACAGTAACAAATGTTGAAATTTTCTCTTCAACATAATTTCACAATTATTAAAAAGAAAATGTTTTGCTCACACATGTATTCACAATGACATACGAGGAAACTCTCTTTTTAAAATGAATTCACAGTAAGGAAATGTTCTTTTTGAAATCGATTCACAATAACACTTCAGAAAGTTACTTTTTAACATGGAATCACAGTAAGGAATAAAGCAACATGATATCTTTAGTTAAACTTACACTCTAAGACATAAGTTCGCAGTAAGGTAATCTTCTTTTCAAAACAAATTCACAATAACAAGTAAAGAATGCGCCTTGATTTGTTAAAATGTTTTCTAAACTAATAAGTAGATTCGTAGTTACGAATTAAAATGAGTTCTCTTTGAAATGTATTCACAATTTTCTTCAAAATGTATTCACAATAACGAATGAAGAAATGTTTTCTTCAAAATATAATCACAATAACGAATTGAGATATATATTCTTCAAAAAACAATCACAGTAATGAATGCAGAAATTATCTCTTTAAAACACAATTACAGTAACGAATGAATGTTCTCTTTGATAACCATTCACAATAATAGAGGAGGTAAAGTATTCTTTAAAATAAATCGAAAGTAATGAGTTTTATTTACAAAAATCATTCACAGTGGATAAATTGTCTCCCAAAAATGGAATCACAGTAACGAATTGCGAAATATTGTTTTCAAAATAGATTCATAGTAAAGGAATATTGGGGCAATAATGAGGGTTTAAAAAAATATACCTCAATACCAAAGAAGAACTGTTCTCTTCATTAAAAATTCACAGTAACGAAAGAAGAACTGTTCTCTTTAAGATAGAATCACAGTAACAAATGTTGAAATTTTCTCTTCAACATAATTTCACAATTATTAAAAAGAAAATGTTTTGCTCACACATGTATTCACAATGACATACGAGGAAACTCTCTTTTTAAAATGAATTCACAGTAAGGAAATGTTCTTTTTGAAATCGATTCACAATAACACTTCAGAAAGTTACTTTTTAACATGGAATCACAGTAAGGAATAAAGCAACATGATATCTTTAGTTAAACTTACACTCTAAGACATAAGTTCGCAGTAAGGTAATCTTCTTTTCAAAACAAATTCACAATAACAAGTAAAGAATGCGCCTTTTAAACATGGATTCACAGTAACGAATGAAAAAAACATAATTTTTTTAATATAACTTCCTTTCTAAGATATGTAAATTATTTTTTCTAATCTTATTTTGAATCGAATGTTTCGAAAACTAAATTTACCTTAAATTTAAGAGAAAGAGATCTTCTTATGACCGATCAACTTCAAGAGGTTTTAAAATGACCCAATTTCTAAACCTAGAAAATTTTCCAAAACTGAGAGAGGAAGAGAGTTGATTTGTTACAAATTCAATTAATAAAATATTTTGTTGACCACAAATTTTAAACTCTTTTTCTCAAACTCAAACGAAACTACAAACATCATTGTTCTCGATCACTTTCTGAAGAGAATTTTAGCGCAATTTAAAAAGTATGATCAGACAATGCGTCAGATAACGATCTTCGGCCTAAATTTTTTTCTCGAAGGTTATTGATTTGAACACTAAATTTTAGAATCAACTAGATCTAAAGAAATCAAGTTTATTTATTCATTTAAGTTTGATATGTCTGCCTTTATAGTGTTGATCACTAGGAATGCACAACAATCGTGAAGTTGTTCTCACTAGGAATAAGGGAAACTGGAAGTCATCTTTATATTAATTGAAAAAACGATTGTAGGACTCGAATTAATTGATCGCAAGGTTAGAGTCCAGAACAAACTCCCCAAAGTTGCTATAAATGTTCTGTCTATTTATCGCAATCTCTTGATATATATTATTGAGCTCATAAAGACTTCATAATCATTGATCGGTAACTCTGCTCAACCAAAATCCTCTCGCGCCAATGAGAACTTATGAAAGTTGCCTTTATTTCTAAAGTTTCAAAAGTCTATAGGTTATCCATTTTTATTATTATATTTGGACTCTATCTAGTTTTTGGAATAAGAAAACCTATAAAATATTTTATTGAAATTGAAGTCACTAGATTGATGCTAGATTTATTTAAGCATTTAAATTCATAAAATCATCTAAAATACCAAAAATAAAAGCATTTAACTCATAAAAACAAACTCCTATCTTGACCAGGTATGAGAAGCATCAATCCAGCAAAGCTACAAAACAAACAAAAATTAAAGCATAACTCAAAAAAGCACGCTAAGTATCCTAGCTTTAAACTTTGCAATCCCATATATATGAAATATACACACAAACTTTAACTAATATATTTTACTTTCTTATTCTAAAAAAAAAAAACAACAACCAATCCACAGAGCCGAAAAAGAAAAAGCTAAATTCCAAGCTGAAGTCTACGAATTGCTTAGCCAAGTCGAACAATACAACAAGGAAAAACTCGTTAGCAGCAAGACCATTGAAAGATTGGAAGTCACCATTTCCGAATTGCATGTTAAGATTGAAGAAATCAATCGCACTGTCATCGATATTACCTCTCACAAGACTCGCCTCTCGCAAGAGAACATTGAATTGATCAAGGACGTCCAAGATCTCAAGTCTCAACTCGATACCGTCTCATATTCCAAGAGCCAAGTTATCTCCCAATTGGAAGATGCCCGTCGCCGTTTGGAAGATGAAGACCGTCGTCGTTCTATGTTGGAATCTTCCCTTCATCAAGTTGAAAGCGAATTGGAATCGATTCGCATTCAACTCGAAGAAGAGTCTGAAGCTCGCATTGACTTGGAACGTCAGTTGGTCAAGGCCAATGGTGATGCTGCTTCTTGGCAAAACAAATACTCTGCCGAGGTAGCCGCTCGTGCCGAAGAGTGTGAAGAAATCCGTCGCAAGTACCAAGTACGCATCACTGAATTGGAGGAACACGTTGAATCCTGCATCGTTAAGATCAACAACTTGGAAAAACAAAAGACACGCTTGTCCAGTGAAGTCGAAGTACTTATCATCGATTTGGAGAAGGCCAATAACACATGCCGCGAATTGAACAAATCCGTTACCACCTTGGAGAAACACAATGTTGAATTGAAGAGCCGTTTGGAGGAGACCATCATCATGTACGAGAATTCACAACGTGACTTGAAGAACAAGCAAGCCGATTTGCAACGTACCGTCCATGAATTGGAAAAGGTCAAGGATGCTAACAACCAATTGGCTCGTGAGAACAAAAAATTGGGAGGTAAGTTAAGGTTAATGTTGGAGAAAAAATGGGGAAAAACTATAATGTTTTATTATATTTTTACAATGCAGATGATCTCCACGAAGCTAAGGGCACCATGAATGAAATGAACCGCCGTTTGCACGAATTTGAATTGGAATTGCGTCGCTTGGAAAATGAACGTGATGAATTGACCGCTGCCTATAAGGAAGCTGAAGCTGTAAGTTTTTGACATTCATGATCAGTTTAAAATAAAAGTTTATTAATTCTATTTTATGATTTTCCTATTAACAGGGCCGCAAGGCTGAAGAACAACGTGCTCAACGCTTGTCTGCTGACTTCAACCAATTCCGTCACGACGCTGAACGTCGTTTGGCCGAAAAGGATGAAGAAATCGAATGCATCCGGTAAGTGTTAATTTAAGTTTATTCTAAAAAAGTATTGAACAAAAAGAAATTGATTTTATTTTGATGATAATTGGGAATGGCCAACATGTTTACAACGCCTTCCAGCGAATTTCGAAAATAAAGCATTGAATTATCACTAATTGTTCTAAATTTAGCAGAAGGATGATTAAATTTAAGAAAATTACTTAACAAAAATTTCAATTTTTAATTCTATTTGGCAATTACCAATATCTTGGTACTATTTTCATTACAGTTTTCTAAAAATACAGCCTATTCCAACCCGAACCTACAACGATTAGTATTATATATACTCTAAGCTATTTATAAATTTCTTAGAAAATCCGGATATAAATACATTCATACATATATTTTCCTTCACAAACGTCATTGAAAAAATTGCATTGCAAAAAAAAAACAAATTTCGAAAATAACAAAAGTAAAAAAAAGAAGAAATTCGAAATGCAGGGGATTTTAAAATAAAACGGGAAATCAATTAAAATGAAAGTTCATTGTATTTTTTTTTCAAAGTATTTATCTATTTTATTGGCACACAATTACGAATTAAAGTCGAAAAGAGAATACTAAGGAAAAGAAGATGATGAAATGTTAATAGTTGAGAAAGAAAATTATTAATTAAAATCTGTGGATTATTTATAAATAAAACGACTACAAATTAAATATAAATTTAAAGAATGTCACAAAAAATGACATTTCAATCAATCTGTGGCAAATCAAAATCATTTTAACATTATCTTAACCCTTTAATGGGTGTAAAGGGTTTAAATTTGAAGTCAATTTTTTACAAGATTTATATTTTTCAACAAACAAACTTTTCTCCCCTATTATTGTCTATAAAATTTTTATCGAAAATTAATAGAATTTAATCTATGCGATCTCACGATAGATATTTTAAATCAATGCATTTGTTATTTTCCATAAAACGTTAACTATTTAT
Organism: Lucilia cuprina; assembly: GCF_022045245.1. NCBI lineage: Eukaryota > Metazoa > Arthropoda > Insecta > Diptera > Calliphoridae > Lucilia > Lucilia cuprina. The sequence goes on from NC_060953.1 coordinate 57,814,393, forward strand.
TATTCTACTAACTCCAAATTCAATTTAGTTTGTAAAATATTATTCACTTTCGATCAGATTAAATGATGATCATGTGATCGTCAAGTTAGATCACTGAGTATGCTCTGTGATCTATAAAACGGTTTAATAATCTGCTAATTCTAGATTTAACTAAGTTTGTTAAAGATCAAAGGACGATCATGTGGTTGATTAAAGATATTACTTTTGATCAGATCAAATAATGATCACATGATCGATGAAACGGTTGAATAATTTACTAATTCAATATTCAATTAAGTTTGTTAAATATGCTTTACTATCGATCATAGGACGATCGTGTTATTGATAAAAGATTATACTTTTGATCAGATAATGATCGTCTGATCAATAAATCATATCACTGAGTTTATTCTTCTCTTTAAAAGGGATGAATGATCTGCGGATTCTAGATTTAATTGAGTTTGTTAAATTTTCGTGTGATACAACTTTTGATCAGAACAAATTATGATGATCGATAAGTTAGATCACTGAGTTTACTCTTTTATATAATACGGTTGATTCAATTGAGTTTGTTAAATATTCTTTACTTTTGATCATGGGGCGATCGTGTTATTGGTAAAAGATTATACTTTTGATCAGATCGTCTGATCAACGAATCATATCTCTGAGTTTATTCATCTCTGTAAAAGAAGCGATCGTGTTATTGGTAAAAGATTATACTTTTGATCAGATCGTCTGATCGTCGAATCATATCTCTGAGTTTATTCATCTCTGTAAAAGGGTTGAATGATCTGCAGATTCTATATTCAATATAGTTTGTTAAATATTTTTTACTTTCGATCATAGAACGATCGTTTGATTGTTAAATGATTATACTTTTGATCAGATCAAAAGATGATCTAGTGATCAATAAGCTAGATCACTGAGTAATCTCTCCTGTATAAAACGGTTGAATAATATGCTAATTCTAGATTCAATTGAGCTTGTAGAACATTCCTTACTGACGATGACGGGACGATCATTTGACCGATAAAATATTCTACTTATGTTCGGATCAAATGATGATCAAGAGATCGATAATATGCTCTTCTCTATAAACGGAGATAACATTTGAGTATTTAGCTGATTCCAGTTTCAATTTAGTTTGTGGAATATTCTTTTTGTCTTTACGATCACCATTGAGCAGATCAAAAGACGATCATACGATCAATAATATTTAGTGTCAGTTCTAGTTACTAAATCAACTATCAATCATATAGAAATATTTCTTTTAATTCCATTAACAATATTAAATTTATTGTAAATTAGTTTTGCATTTAAAGGGTTAAATTACCTTCCCCGCCTCATTTTATTTTCATTATTTATAAAAAAAATACGTTCAAGGACATAAACTATTTATTTAGTTTTCTAATAGCATTGATATTTTTCCTAAACATTTCCTCTTTATTTTAAACACGTTTTTTCTACCCAATCGATCGATTTTTAATTGTTTTCATTATCGATCGTTTGTTTTTTAACTAAAAAAAAATTATAAAAGAATTACAATAAAATGATAAAGAATTTAATAGAAATAAAATTAAAATCAAGAAAATAGATCGCATTAAAAATGCCAGTCTAATTAATATAGTTAAGACAGCAGGAAGTTTTGTTTCAAAAAAGCAAATAAAGAATTTTTTCTAAATAACCATAAAACGAAGGAGTGAATAAATATTATTAAAAAAAAACAACAAAATAAATTATTCCAATAAACGAAGGGGTAAATTATTAAAAGAAAATAAAAAGTGATTTAAAAAAATAAATTTTATAAAATTTATTTTAGTCTAAATTGTGTTATACAATCAACAGAAAATTTTCGTTAAATATTGGAACCGTTTTATCAGCCGATAGTAATTGCTTGAAACAGACAAAAGGTGGGTGCCGCTGCTAAGTCAAGACACTGGAAATATGTTTGATATTTTCTTTTGGTCTTAACTAAACTTCATAATTAAGTTTAAATAATTTGTTTCTTCTTAAAAAAAAGAGATCACTTGACAGTGATTTATTTTATTTCTTTTTTTTTCAAAAAAGCTGTCAAGTGCTAAGAAATCAATCAAACTATTTGCAGCTGTCTGATATTAAAACACATGGAATTTATCTAATCTGACTAAAATGTGTGTTTTAATTTTTTTAGCCTTCACGATATTTGAATAAAAAAGGCCCTGTGAAAACAATTGTTGGCATTAACTATATAACTGCCATCATTTTGAAAGAAATATTGATATTTTGAAAGAAACGTCTAAAAGACAAGGCCAACACCCTCTTTAGAGCAAAAAGTACCGTAGCAGATATTGTTGCTTATTTGGCTGCCTTTTCTGAACGACTGCTGCTGCCGCCCCGAGTGCATAACAAAAGAATTTAAATTTAAACGAATTCTATTATAAAGAAATTATTTTGTAGTTTTAAACCACAAAAACAACAAACACACACACACACACTTCCACTAAAAGTACCCCCCAAAAAAAGTACTAAACAAAAAGTACCTTAAACCCATTACCCCCTTTCTACTCTCTATTTGAAAAGAAACAAAGATTCCCCTTAAATAACAAACACTCACTCTCATAAAAACCACTCACCTCACCCCTTGATCATATTTGTCTGTTTTTGAAAGAAAAGAGAAACATGGCTCTTACCTATGGTGTGCGTCCCCCGCGTGTACGTCACATGCTACAATCGACGTATGAAGACAACTATGGCTACACTATGAACTTCTATCAGCCAATGATGGACTACTTGGATGCAAAAACGAAAAGTTTGCAGGTAAAACCACCACACTTGCCGTGGACCAGTGAACGCGGCCTCAAACAATATCGACCCTCGAACGCTATACGCCGTTATAATACCGACGAAATCTTACGACTATCGCGTGCATGTGCGGCCAGGGCAGATGAGATTTTATTAGATTTTCGCGTTAAGAAACGTTCACCATTCAGTGTTATTAAGTTAGCCGACGCAGCGCGTGTTACTAAGCATATTGCTCCCGATACGGTACTAGATAGATCGCGTGAACGTCGTCAACGTCGTCAAAGAGAATTAGAGGATCTTATACGCCAAGATACCATTAAATTACTCCATCGTATTCGTAGAATGGAATTAGACGCCGGCGAGATGACAAAGGAATTTAAACGTCAAATACGCGGTAAATCGGCTCAGGCCATAGCTCAGGCCCTGCTCTCCGAATCCGAGCGTAATATTAAACAATCGAAAAGGGAAGAAGAGGATTATATGGCTCAGGCCATGGTCCGCTCTAGCCGGGCTGTATCGCGTTTACGTTCAACTTCTCCGGAAGGTGGTCGTATATCCGCGCACACATATCATATTGAATTAATGGACGATCGTATGGTCGATAAACTCGATCATAGAGTCTCGTCCTCGTTGTATAATGTTAAGCGTCAATTGTCGTCGTTGAATCAAAAGACCGTAGAATTTTATGCTGATTCCAGGTGCGATTTAGTTGATAAGTGTTGGATATGTCGTAAAGTAATGCGTAATCATCCCAAGATTAAGGATTATAGTTATTTGTATTGGCATTGAGGAATTGGTGGTTTTTGGAATGAGAAAAAGTTTTAAATCAAAAAAAAGCCAAAATTCAAACTAAGATCAACAATCGAAATTCATTAAAAAATGTTTAAAAATATAAAATTAAAAAAAAATCACATAAAACCAAAGTAATATGAAATATTGAAATCAGTTTAATTTAACGTTTTTCTTTACGTCATTTCTAAAGGATTTTTAAAATTAAATGAAAAATCCAACATTCTAAAAACTTTCTATTAAATCGATTATTTGTATATCAAGGACATTTTTTAGTAATACAGAATTTTCAAAATTTTTAAAATAAATTTGTATATTACGCTTTACCTTACGTTACGTTATGTCAGCAATATGTTTAAAAAGGATATTTACAACATTATATGAAAAGTATTTTTAATGTAGTGTTGCAATTTATGCTACGTTATTACGTAGTCTACATCCTTAAGTTTTCATTACGTTACGTTATAACATCCTCCTATCAGCCAAACCTAACCTACGTTATAATTTGTGTAATTAAAAGTCGCAACAGTATTTAAATAATTTAAATGATAGAAGGATTTAGAAACAATTATATTTTGTAAAATATTTCTGAATTTTATTTAAAACTTTCATTAACGTGACGTAATGTGTCATTTCTGAAATTTATGTAATAATCTTTCGACTAAATTCAACTTAAACGTAGTGATAGTTCAGTTCTAGTTCAGTTCTAGTTCAGTTCTAGTTCAGTTCTAGTTCAGTTCTAGTTCAGTTCTAGTTCAGTTCTAGTTCAGTTCTAGTTCAGTTCTAGT
>NC_060953.1:57818829-57856329 GCF_022045245.1 Lucilia cuprina
AAGAAAAGTTTGAATCACAAACTTTTCTATAAAGAAAAGTTTGAATCACAAACTTTTCTATAAAGAAAAGTTTGAATCACAAACTTTTCTATAAAGAAAAGTTTGAATTACAAACTTTTCTATAAAGAAAAGTTTGAATCACAAACTTTTCTATAAAGAAAAGTTTGAATCACAAACTTTTCTATAAAGAAAAGTTTGAATCACAAACTTTTCTATAGAAATTTTTAAAATAATTTCTTTAAAAATCATTTATTTATTTATCACTGGGTTATTTTATAATTTATTTAAAATGTATTTAATTTGACTTCTTGCTAAAATATTAACGATAATTTTCACTAAACATTATTGTTAATTTTGTAGAAAATTTATTTTATTTATAAAATGTGTACAACAACAGAAATAAAAAAAAATAAAAACAATTTGGTTATTTAAAACATTGTTTCAACGTGAAATGTTTAAAAGATGTTGTAACATGTTTTTTTTCTAATTTTAATCTGTTTGTTTTTAGTAAAAATTTTATTTTTTTCACATTGTCAAGGATTTTGAAAAATGGCAAAATGTGTTTTGAAGTTAAAATAAAACACACGTCTTGAAACTAACAAACAAACGTACCGATACACTTGTATGGATCAGCAAACGATCCATTTAAAAAAAAATAATTTACGAAAAAAAAAAAACTTAGAAAATTATAATTTTTCATTGTAGACCCATAAATAATTATGTTGGAAATAAACTGAAAAAATACAATAAGATATAATATTATTTTTCTATTTTATTTTTATTTATTTGTTTGCTTATTTCTAGACAAATGTCTGAAATTGTAGACCAACAACAAAGAAATGGCAGATGAAAATAATTTTATAAAAAAAAAATATGGTCAATATGTTTTTTGGACATGTTTCGGTTGAGGGGTATTTATTGTCTTCAATGAAATATTTGTGTGAAAAATAAAGAATATTGAATGTGATTCAATGGAATTGAATTTTTGCATGATTTCATAGTGATCATTTATATTGATTTAATATCTATGATGAAATATTTATTTTCCGACAACTTTGTATAAAAATCCGATGTCAAAATACTGAGCAGAAATAAATCATAATGATCGTTACACTATTGTTTTGGAACTGATTTGTTGACATTTTGGTCTTAGTTGGTCTGGAAGTTGTGGGATACTTCGGCTTAGCTCATGAGATCCCTAACCCTGGTACAGCATGAAATACAATCGTTTGTGTTTAAGAAAATCCCTCTCTATCGGCTCAACTAAGTTATTGACTCTTTTCTGTAGGGGTTATTATGGGGATTTATTCATAATACGGAAGTTATATGAAATCAAAGATTACAAAACCTTCTAAACGAAAGTATAACCCTTATCAACCCATATAGGGCATATCAGAACAAGTGTTCTAGCAAAATATGGATTACATACCAAAAGAACTGAGTCCATTTATGAATAAAATTAATTTCGTTTACCCTCTTCTGAAGTGAAAAGCGTATTTCAGAAAAAATCGATTGAAACAAATACTAATTGGACGAGGTAACACTTAGATTCCTATCGTCGAGTCGACTTTTCGACGTTTTTCATTTAATTAAAAGTCGACTTTTTGATTTTTTCCAAATTTCGATTTTTTTGATTTTTTCCGACCTTTTTGATTATCTTCGTCGTTTTCCGATTTTTTTCTACTTTTCGACTTTTTACGACTCTTCAACTATTTTCGACTTTTTGACTATATTCGACTTTTTCCGACTTTTCGACTTTTTTCCAACTTTTTAACTACTTTCGACTTTCTGACTTTTCGTATTTTAAAAATAGTCGACATTTTCCTACTTATATTTAGAATTTTCGACTTTTCACGACTTTTCGACTATTTTCTCCTTTTTTCCGACTATTTCCGACTTTTATTTACAAAGTCGACTTTTTGTCTTTATATATATTTCGATTTTTTTCGAAATTTTTTAGAATTTTCGACTTTTTCCGACTTTTCACGACTTTTTGACTATTTTAGACTTTTTCCGATTTTTTGATTTCGTTCGATTTATTGACTATATTCGACTTTTTTCCGACCTATTTATAAAATCGACTTTAATCACAGACGATAGTGGAGTTAGCGACTCTTTTGGAACAAAATAGTCGACTTCAAATTTTCGACTTCGACAAATAGTCGATTATTTGATAGACGATTTATAGAACCCTAGTAACACTCTGCTTAAAGCAAAACCTTCTTTTTTCTTACGTTTCACCATCTTGATTACACCCTACACCACTATAGTGGGGAGGATATTATGCGTTTGTGCTGATGTTTGTAATACCCAAAAATATTGGTTCTAGACCCACCTTAAAGAGTCGATTTAGCTATGTCCGTCTGTCCGTCCGTCTGTCTGTCTGTGTGTGTCCATGTAAACCTTGTGCGTAATTTTCAAGATAATTTGATAGCACATACTCCTCACTTGGTTCAAGGACGAACGCTATTGAAAATGGTTGAAATCGGTCCACTATTTCGCCTAGCCCCCATACAACCATACCACCCGAATCTTACTCTTAGGCTCATAATTACGTTAAATGTTCTATTATGTCAACAAAAATCTGCAAAACTTAGTTTTATAAAACGATAAATGACACTACTAATTTTTATAGTGATCAGGCCTCATTTGACCCTAGCCCCCATACAAGCTCCCTTTCAGAAAATGTCTTAAAGGTCAAAATTCACTTATAATTTCTAATAAAATGATTAAAATCTACATAAATAACATTAAGGTGGACGTGAATTCCTCTACCAAAATTTATAAGGATAGGCCCATATTTACCTTTACTCCCCTATAAGCCCTCTTGTAGTAAATCTCTTTTCTATTATTGAACCTAGAAACACAAAATTAAACATTCAAGTCCTGAGTAAATGGAGAACTTTAGGAAGGAATTTTTGGAACTTTATCGTTCTTCAACTGCTACTCTTTGTTTATTTCTGTAATTTTAAACTTAGAAACATATAATCAGTCATATAGTCTCTTAATGAAATGAAAATCTATATAACTGGAATATTTGGTATTTTATATACTTCAACTGATACTTAGTGAATACTTTTTATTATAATGAACCTAGAAACTCAAAATTAAACTCGTATCATAATGACTGAATACAATTTTTTAAAAGGGAAGTTGTTGGTACTTTTTCGTCATACAATTGGTACTAAAAATCATATCTAATATATATGATGATGGAATGAAAATATATAAAACATATTTTTTATTCAACCGGTAATTTTTAAATCTTATTTTTTATATAACTCAGAGGGAAAACAGCGAAGAGAATAATGAAATTGATACAATCTGTTGTCAAAAGTAATCAAGTCTGTTGACATTTAGATAATCATTTTGATAATGCATCGTTGTCGCTACAACTGTGTATTGTTGTCATTTCCACAACTCATCGTTATCATTTCGACAATACGATGTCGTATCGTTGTAGCATTGTATGCCATAAAAATTTTTCATATAAAATTTTTTAAAACAAAAACAAATCAATAATAAAAAATTTACAATATACTACGATACAACCGTACAACACCGATTGTGAATTGAACAAATGTTTGGCAACATAGATTACATACCCAGGATAAACTTACATTGAAAAGTAATGAGCTTAAAATGCTAATAATCGTTGTAGCATTGTATGCCATAAAATTTTTTCATATAAAATTTTTTCCAACAAAAACAAATCAATAATAAAAAAGTTACAATATACTACGATATAACCACACAACACCGATTGTGAATTGAACAAATGTTTAGCAACATAGATAACATACCCAGGAAAAACTTACATTGAAAAGTAATGAGCTTAAAATGCCACTTAAACCTCCTTTCACTACTTCTTCATTAGCATTTTAAGTCATTATTTTAACACGGTAAAGAAGTACTTACTTTCTTTGGTTAAAAAAGAAGTTGATACGTAAGTTCTTTTGTTTTTAGTAATAAAAATTAGTCATTGAGAATTTATCCGTTTTCAAATAAAGTAGGTAGGTAATGTAGTTATTTCATACATTACTTGGTAATGCGTGGTCGCTAACAATAACATTAATACATTTTTTTTGAATAGAACTTGTAGCCAATAAAATGATAGCGTGTGTCGAAAAAGGAATTACTTTGTGGTTCTAACTCTAGTCGATAGTAGAAGTTTTTTTAAGAAAGGTTTGCTATTCTAAAGTAAATTTTAAAATTTGCTTTAAAATTAAGAAATTTAAAATGTTTTTATATAAAATTATTCACTAAAATCCATAAGTGCAACGCATACACTTATTGTAAACAGAAGTGCATAAATATTTGTTTATCAAACAACTTTTAAAATCATCAATCAAAAACAACAAGACATGATATTTTTTAACGAATGAAATCAAAATTTTCTATAAGAATTATTAAAAACAAAGAAACAGTTTTAAGTAAACATAAAGATTGCTAGAGCAAAAAAATCTATTTCCAAAAGTTCAAAGAAAAATTAGAATTTGATTTTTTTTCACAAAAAATATTTGAATTTTTCACGCACGTACACAAAGTTTTTTTTTTGGCTACACGGTTAATTACAGGTAAAAACACTCAAAGAAAAAAGTAGCTCAAACTCAAAATCCAAAAGAAACTGAAAAAAAATGAAATCAAAAGAATTTTGAAAGTTTTTTTTTGGTTTTTAAATGAAAAAGCAAATAAATAAACGGCAATTAACACAAAGAATATATTAAAGAAAATGCGCCAAGTGTGAGAAGGAAAAAGCGTGAAAATATCCATTAGAATTAGAAGAAAAATTAACAACAACAACTACAATAAGAAACACACTCAAAATACTAATACACAAAGAAATACTCCACAAAAGAGTGTGTGTTTCGTAAATTTAAAGAAAAATTTAAGAAAATTTGTGTTTTTTTTGAAAGGAAAATCAAAAGCAAAAGCACAAACGAAAAAAAAAAACAAAAAAAAAATATTTTGGGTAGAAATAGACGAAAACATTGGTCATAACGACAATACAACGAAATACTCTTTATTCGAACGACACCGGGATCTCTTGTTCAGTAGATCACCAGCCTTACTCCGACGTTTATTACGAATTATTCGGTGACTCGGTGACAACTACTTTTTTTGACTTTTTCTGTTGCGTGTGAAAAGGAAGCAATTAAATTAAAAAAAAAATTATTTTGGAATAATTTTTTCAAAAGAAAATTTTTTAACGAAGTGAACTATTTTTCACAAAAATTATCATTTAAAAAAAATATTAAATTAATATAATTAAATAAATAAATAAAAAAAAACAAACAAAATGTCTTCATCACAAGCTGTACGTTCATCTAAATACTCTTATAGAGCCACCTCCACTGGACCAGGTGCCGCTGATATCAACATCGAATACACTGCCGATTTGAGCGCCCTTTCCCGTCTTGAGGTAAGAAGACCTTAAATCAAACAAAAACGGGCATAAAACTTACAAAAAAAAAACTAAAATGCAAAAATAAAAAAATCTAAAAAAACTACTTCCTAGAGAGAAACTAAAGTAAAAACAAAATAATGAAAAAAAAATAAAATATTCCCTCAAAAAAAGTGTTTTAAAACAAGTGCTAGAGTAAAGAAAAACTAAATTGAAAATTTTCAAAAAAACAAAATCGAAATTCGAAAAAAACGCAACTTTTTGTAAAAATAAAAAAAACAGCAAGAAAAATTAATTAAATTTAAACCCAAAGAAAAAAAACTAAGAAAAATATAATGAAAAACTAACAATAAAATGAAAATGCCAACGTTTAAAATCGACCAAAATGAAAATGAAAAAAATGCCACCAACCAAATCAAACCAGCAAGACAGAAAAAATATTATGAAATGAGTGCAAAAGTTTTGAAATTAAATATATGCATACAGACACTACTACAATCACACATACACACACACATACAAATTCACAGCAATACATTTGCTTACATATAGACCAAAAAGTGTGTGTGTGTGTGTGTGTGAGAGAGTGTTTAAATACATATAATATACATACATATGTATATGTACATATAATGAACCAAAAATATTCATAAATGATGATGAAAAATATATATTTTTTTCTAAATGGAATTATTATGTAATCATTTCGAAATTGTTTTTATGAAAAATTTTAAAAAATTTTCAATTAAAGTGTTTTTTATATAAACTTTTTTTTTTAAATTTAAAAACAAAATTTTAGTTTTAATAACTCCAGTAATTATATTTGTTTTTCCAGGATAAAATCCGTTTACTCCAAGATGATCTTGAAGTTGAACGTGAATTGCGTCAAAGGGTAAGTTTTAACAAAATTTTAAGGAAATTACTTAATTATTATTAACAAAAAAAAAACTAAAGAAAATTTGTCTTAAAAAGGATATGATAGGATTTTATCAAGAACACAGCTATTATTTTTACAGAAAATTTTTTTAGTTATAAAATGGCCTATAGTGTTAAGTAAACATATCAATAACTTTATAAATCCTGTTTTAAGGATAAACTCCTTATTAAAAAATATAAAACGTCTTCTATTTCATGTCAAATAGTTCATATTTATCTTTCGCCATCTTGATATTTCAGTACCAACATTAAAATTATAAAATAGTTAAGATTTGAAAACTTTATTCTTAAAAGTTTCGCCAAACTAATGAACTTCTTAGTTCAAAATTTGTCCAACTATCTTAGTAATCTCGATATGTTAAGTCCAGAGCAAATCACCATAAAAAATCCTCGTAAACAAATCTGATTCTAATATATTCTTCTAGAAATTTCCAAAAATCTAAATCTTCTTTCACAACAATATTAAAAAAAAATATATATAAAAAATTTAATTAAAAAAACACCCACGCCCATGAAAAAATGTATACCTATACATATAGTAAGTTTATTATACATACTATAAAACCAAACAATACGATCACACGATAAAAAATATAATCACCGTTTCGTATCCAAACATATATTCTACTTTATATGGATTACTATAAAATTGGAAACGAAGTTTCCATTAAACGTTGGGAGCTTCAAGAAAACTCTTACTTTTAACTAAGATGCCTAAACTCTAACTATGATACAATATCTTTTCCAATTTACTTCTAGTTCAGTTCTAGTACAGTTCTAGTTCAGTTCTAGTTCAGTTCTAGTTCAGTTCTAGTTCAGTTCTAGTTCAGTTCTAGTTCAGTTCTAGTTCAGTTCTAGTTCAGTTCTAGTTCAGTTCTAGTTCAGTTCTAGTTCAGTTCTAGTTCAGTTCTAGTTCAGTTCTAGTTCAGTTCTAGTTCAGTTCTAGTTCAGTTCTAGTTCAGTTCTAGTTCAGTTCTAGTTCAGTTCTACTTCAATTTATGTTTAGTTTCAGAGTTAAAAAATTGTTATAGATTTCTTACGTAACGTAATGACAATCGTTTAAAATTTATTTAAAACCTATTTAAATCAATTCATATTAAATCTCAAACCTATTTTAAACTAGTTTCCAAATCATAATTAGAAAACTAATGGAAATCATAATTTTTTTATATTTATTAAATCATCCCAATAAAACCACTATTCCCTCAATACCAAAACTATGATCAAACTTCAGCGTGGGTAATTTTGACACTAATAGCCAATTTTCTTTTAAATAAAACAAAATATAACAAACACTTGCCATTTTCATTTCCTATTAAAAAAATTCCTCTAATTTACCTCCTCCTTTCTAAATTGCCATCCCACACCCACAGTGCAGACAAAACTAAAAACATTTACAAAATTTTTGTAAACGATTTCATTTTTTATTATATTTTTTTCTTTTTAATTTAAATGAACAAAATATACTACAGTTGTTAATGTTTTTAATTAAATTCAATATAAGTTTCATTTCACATGAAGAAAAATTTACGAAAGAAACCAATAAACATGGCGTCTTTTTATTTAAAATTTGGGTTCTTTTTGGTTTATTTTTAAAAATAATTTTATGCTTAGGAATATAAAACATATTCATACATACTACATACGTGTGTTGTAAATGTTTTACTTGTAGACTCATTTTTTCAAAATTTTATTTTTACATTGTAGAAATTCTATTAGAATTAGAAATAAACATACATGGTCATTGCAAATAACTAATTCATAATTATAAACAAATGTTTTTTATCTAATGTTTTTTTATAGTTTGTTATTTGTTTATAAATATGGCATATTTTTAAACAAGAAACACGAAAAAATACTTGTAATTTTACAAAATATTCGGTAAAATTATATATCTTGTTGAACAATTGTTTATTAATGTCAATTTATTAAAATTAAATATAAATTATTGGAATATGTAGCAGAAATAATATGACAGATGTCATTTTAAATAATATGTTAATATGTAGTATATTATTCTTCTTATTTCTTATTAGTTCAAATTCTAGTTAAGTTCCAATACAATTCTATTTTAATTATATTTAATATTTAATTCAATTCCATTGATATTCAGGTTCCTTAAACATTTCCGTTCTACTTTATGTTTTAAGTTCTAGTTCAGCTCAAGTTCAGTTGTAGTTCAGTTGTAGTTAAGTTCTAGTTCAGTTCTAGTTCAGTTCTAGTTCAGTTCTAGTTCAGTTCTAGTTCAGTTCTAGTTCAGTTCTAGTTCAGTTCTAGTTCAGTTCTAGTTCAGTTCTTGTTCAGTTCTAGTTCAGTTCTAGTTCAGTACTAGTTTAGTTTTAGTTTAGTTCTAGTTCAGTACTATTTCAGTTCCAGTTCAGTTTTGGTTCAGTACAGTACTAGTTTAATTCTAGCATTCAAAGTAGAATTTTGAAAAGAAATAATGAAAAAAATATATAAATTCAATAAAGATTTATCGAATATTGAAGTAGAAATTTGTAACCGCTTATGGCCTATATTGTTATATTATATTGAATATTGTTAAATAAAATAAAATAAAATAAAATATTTAAATTTACAGTAATGGATGTAAATATAAATACAGACATTTATGTTTAATAAAATAAATTAACATCTGTTGTAAAATTAAGAAATACACAAAAAAAATTAATTAATACAATTAATAGAGCGTTATAATGAACTAGTCTAGCAGTATGACAATGATAAATTTTGAATAACAAAATAAAATTAATAAAATCTATCAAATTTCTAAGGCGCATGCTAAAATGTTTCAATGAAATTTAGGAATTTAAAATATGTTTTAAAATGTTCTTTTTGTTACGAAAATAATTGAAATCATTGTTTTGATAATGTCCTTCAAAAAGAACCGAAATATTTTTTTAAAGCATAAAATATAGAAAACAATTGAATGTTTTTCAAGTAAAATAATCTGTTTTATTAAAATCATCCGAACAAAAAATACCAAAACGAAAAGTATGAAAAGACATCATGAGAAAAATCCGTTTTTATATGACAGACAGACAACATAGATATTTTTGCGTAAATATATGAGGAAGAAACTAACAACAGCACTTTTGTTGTGTACTCCTACAAATAACAAAAATGTTCCCATAAATTCGCTTTATATTTTAAAAAATTTTCAAAATTGTTGCCAAGTTTTGTGGTGGCTGCTGCTGGCATAACCAGATTAAGTAATTTTTAAAAAACACACAACAACTACAACAACGTTAAACAGAAAATGTATTTTGAAAAAATTAAATAATTTCAAAATATTATGCAAATGTGTACTAGAGGTGGTATTAAGTAAAAAGTTTAGAGTATAAAGCAGCAACATTTTTCTTTAGTACATGATATTAAATTTAGTACAAGCATTTTTGGTTGTGGCTAAAATTAGCTATAAATTCTTATAACCTGAATATATCAAATACCTTTTAGCAGCAAAAAAAAGTTTAATGATAATTAAAGTACAAAAATAACAACTAAATTCAACAAAATACTTTGTGTTTTATGAAAAAGTCCCAAAAAGAAATTTTTCTTTTATTTAAATTTCAAGAAATTTTAACAAAACAATAGTTTATAAAGATCAGCAATTAGTCATTGTTGACATACATAGTTTTGAAATATTTAAACATTTTTTTGTTTCATGTCATGACTCATTCAACATTTTAGTTTAGTTGTTATTGTTAATTGTAATTGACAATTTAATTTATTTGTATTTTTTCTCTCTTTCTTTTATCTGTTAATCATTAGCTAATTATATTTTTGCTTTGACAATCAAAGATCAATTGATTGATTCGTTTATTTATGTTAAATTGTGACAAGTTCATGTCACTTGACTTGACTTTACTTTGTAATTGTGTTAAATATTTCTTTTTTTTTACAAATTTTCTTAAATGTTTGATGTTCGGACTTTAGCATAGAATTTATTTTGTAAATATTTGAAAATCACTTTGATTTGATCTTTGTAACAAATTTATTTATAACAAAACAACTTTGTTAATTTTGTAAAAGAAAAGAAAAAGATCAAGTGATTGATCTACATAGTTGAGATGATTGCACAAAGTCCAAAGAATTTTTTGCTAAAAACCCCAAAACATTTTAAAATTATTTTTAAATTAACTTTTTTGTTGACAAGACTTTACAGTTGTAGATAATGATCGATTTTTTTGAAGTAGTATCCTATGTAGTAGTCCTATGATCATTTGATTTTACTTTTGAGTTCCTAAATAAACTGTAATTAAGAGATTGAAATATAAAATATGGTTCAGTTCTAGTTCAGTTCTATTTCAGTTCTAGTTCAGTTCTATTTCAGTTCTAGTTCAGTTCTAGTTCAGTTCTAGTTCAGTTCTAGTTCAGTTCTAGTTCAGTTCTAGTTCAGTTCTAGTTCAGTTCTAGTTCAGTTCTAGTTCAGTTCTAGTTCAGTTCTAGTTCAGTTCTAGTTCAGTTCTAGTTCAGTTCTAGTTCTAGTTCAGTTCTAGTTCAATTCTAGTTCAGTTCTAGTTCAGTTCTAGTTCATTTCTAGTTCAGTTCTAGTTCAGTTCTAGTTCAGTACTAATTCAGTTCTTGTTCAGTCCTTGCTCAGTTCTAATTCTATTTTAGTACTAATTTAAATAAACGTTCTTTAGAATTTTTATTAAAAAAAAAACTTAAAATGTTTAAAATCCTTGCAAAATCTCAGGTAAAATTTACAAAAAAAATGAAGTCAATTTCTTTTTATTTTCTTTAGAATAATTAAACTAATCTCAAACTTCTTCCATAAAACCTCAACTAATCTACTCTCTGTATCTCTCATTTCTATAGCAAACAAACTTCCATCGAAATCGAACAATTGAACGCTCGCGTTATTGAAGCCGAAACCCGCTTGAAGACCGAAGTCCAACGCATTAAGAAGAAGTTGCAAATCCAAATCACCGAATTGGAAATGTCCTTGGATGTTGCCAACAAGACCAACATTGATTTGCAAAAGGTTATCAAGAAACAATCCTTGCAATTGACCGAATTGCAAGCCCACTACGAAGACGTTCAACGTCAATTGCAATCCACCTTGGATCAATATGGTGTTGCTCAACGTCGTTTGGCCGGTTTGAACGGTGAATTGGAAGAAGTACGCTCTCAATTGGACAGCGCTCAACGTGCTAAGCGTACCGTTGAATTGCAATTCGAAGAAGCCCAGACCCGCATCAATGAATTGCACACCACCAACATTAACTTGGTATCGATGAAATCGAAATTGGAACAAGAATTGTCTGTTGTTGCTGCCGATTACGAAGAAGTCACCAAGGAATTGCGCATCAGTGACGAACGTTACCAAAAGGTTCAAGTAAGTAGTTTTGAATGGGAGGGCGGTGAATAATTGTAAAAGAGTTAAGGATTAATGAAATTTTGGAATTTATTTTCATAGGTTGAACTTAAACACACCATTGAACAAGTCCATGAAGAACAAGAACGCATTGTCAAATTGGAAACCATCAAGAAGTCCTTGGAAGTCGAAGTCAAGGTAATTTTTAAAAATATAAGAGAAATTAATTTAGAGGATTCTAAACGATTTTGATTTATGTTTTAGAACTTGTCCATTCGCTTGGAAGAAGTTGAATTGAATGCCGTTGCTGGTAGCAAACGTATCATCAGCAAATTGGAAGCCCGTGTTCGTGATTTGGAACTTGAATTGGAAGAAGAAAAGAGAAGACACGCCGAAACCATCAAGATCTTGAGAAAGAAGGAACGCACCGTCAAGGAAGTCATGGTACAATGCGAAGAAGATCAAAAGAATATTATTTTGTTGCAAGAAGCTTTGGACAAATCCACTGCCAAGGTCAATCTCTTCAAGCGTCAATTGGCTGAACAAGTAAGTAACCAAACAACGTCGACACTGTAATTGTAAATGTAAACTAACTGTTTTGTTCTTTTAAAAATTTCTCAGGAGGGCATGTCTCAACACACCGTCACCCGCGTACGCCGTTTCCAACGTGAATTGGAAGCTGCTGAAGATCGTGCCGAATGCGCTGAAACCAACTTGAACATGATCCGTGCCAAGCACCGCACTTTCGTCACCACCTCCACCGTTCCCGGCTCCCAAGTCTACATTCAAGAAACCACAAGAACGATCACCGAATAAATCTAATTTATTTAATTTTTTACCTTTAAACAAGAGATGAATCGCTTTATCACTTCTTTAAAAAAAACTCTTATCAAGTTTTTATTACCGAACTATTTCTGATATATTTTTCTAAAACATCATTCATCACACAAATATAGTTCACACTTCTAACAACCGAAGTCCTGATAATGAGAACAATTGTATTTTAATTTAATTTTAATGAACCAAAACCTACCAAAAAAAATGAACAACAAATAAATTTTTAAATTTAAGAATTATAATAATATTAATTAAAAAAAATAAAAACAATAAACATCAATTACAACAACATCTAAAAAAATCACACACAGTTTTGTTACATTTAATAAAATATTTCAAGAAAACAACAAGAACAACAACAACAACCACTACCATAACATAAAATAAAAACAGTTTCTTTTAAAATAATTTCAAAGAAAACGCATTCGCCAAAAGCGTTTTAAAACACCAACCAAATTATCGTTTTTAGTTTTATTATTAAGGTTTTTTTATATAAACAATTTAGAATTTCATTTTTGCTTAATTTTTTTGGGTTTCAAAATTATTGAAGCATTTTGTTTCTTTTTTTTTAAATAAACATTAATAGATAATTAAAATAAAAAAATAACAATTTTATTTTTGTCATACAAAAAAAAACAAAAAAAGCCCTTATCATCATTTACGTCTTTGCGTCTATATAAAACCAATAATTATTGTGTAGTTTCTTTTTTAAAAATAAATAATTTAATTAATTCTTATTTTGCATAAAAAAACATCATTATTCTCATTTATACTAATTGTTCATTGTATTTTCACAACATATAACTTTTTCCCTCTTTATTTTCTATCTCTTTAAACCTATCTTTCTTTCTTTCCTCTACTCTTAGTAATATTGTTTTTGCTTTAGCTTTTAATAATAATAAAAAAACAAAACATATGTTCATATCTATCATACATATTATTTTTTTAATTGAATCAATTTTAATTTTATAAAAACATAAAACATTTTAATAAAATAATAATAAATCATAATCATGTAACATACAATTTATAAATTAAAATATTAAAAACTTAAAACTTCATTTCAAATTCATTGCTTTGTATGAAGTAAGTATTTAGATTGAGTATGACCATGGCGTCTACTTAATATTTATTAGGAAATATTCATCATTCGCACAAGAAAATATAGTAGTATTTATTTGAGTAAAATTTAAAAATGACAAAATAAGGAAACATATTTGAAATTCAAAATTATTTTTGGAAAATCATTTTGGATAATTGTTCACATATAGTTAAATTCTAGTTCAATTGTATTTCTGTTCTATATCATTTGTTGTTCAATTCTAATTGAGTTCTAGTTTAGTTCTAATTTAGTTGTAGTTCAAATATGTGAGGAAACATATTTGAAATTCAAAATTATTTTTGGAAAATCATTTTGGATAATTGTTCACATATAGCTAACTTCTACTTCAATTGTATTTCTGTTCTATATCATTTGTTCTTCAATTCTAATTGAGTTCTAGTTTAGTTCTAATTTAGTTGTAGTTCAGTTCTAGTTCAGTTCCAGTTCAGTTCTAGTTCAGTTCTAGTTCAGTTCTAGTTCAGTTCTAGTTCAGTTCTAGTTCAGTTCTAGTTCAGTTCTAGTTCAGTTCTAGTTCAGTTCTAGTTCAGTTCTAGTTCAGTTCTAGTTCAGTTCTAGTTCAGTTCTAGTTCAGTTCTAGTTCAGTTCTTGTTCAGTTCTAGTTCAGTTCTAGTTCAGTTCTAGTTCAGTTATAGTTCAGTTATAGTTCAGTTATAGTTCAGTTATAGTTCAGTTATAGTTCAGTTATAGTTCAGTTCTAGTTCAGTTCTAGTTCAGTTCTAGTTCAGTTCTAGTTCAGTTCTTGATCAGTTCTAGTTCAGTTCCATTTTAGTTCTAGTTCAGTTCTAATTCAGTTCTAGTTCAGTTCTAGTTCAGTTCTAGTTCAGTTCTAGTTCAGTTCTAGTTCAGTTCTAGTTCAGTTCTAGTTCAGTTCTAGTTCAGTTCTAGTTCAGTTCTAGTTCAGTTCTAGTTCAGTTCTAGTTCAGTTCTAATTCAGTTCTAGTTCAGTTCTAGTTCAGTTCTAATTCAGTTCTAGTTCAATTTTAGTTCAGTTGAAGATTATTTCTAGTTTAGTTCTATTTTAAATTATTAAACCTACAATTATTTAAATTTTTAACGAATTTTTTATTATAACACCTAACAACACTTACAGCTTCTTACTCAGTGTTGGTTAACGTTTTGTCAAACAAATCTACTTTTTTCGACTTTTCCCAACGTTTATTGAATTTTCGACTTTTTCTGACTTTTTTCGACTTTTTGAGTTTTTTGACTATTTTAGAGTTTATGACTTTTTTCAAAAATTTTGTCCTGGGATCAGTATTTGGCGAGCTGGATCAAAGGATAAAAAGTTCTTTTTTTTAATGTTTTTATGATCTGTGTCGACTTTTTATTTTTTTATAAATATTCTATAAATAACATTCAACGATTTTACGACTATTTTTGACTCTTTACTATTTGTGACTTTTTCCGACTTTTTTTCTACTTTTCGACATTTTTTTATTTTTTACAACTTTTTGTTTTCTCTCGACTTTTGCTTATTCTTCGACTTTTCTATGCTTTCAGACTTTTTGACTTTTTCCGACTTTTATTTATAAAATCTCTAAAAAGTCAATTGTTCGATTATTCGAAAGTCGATTTATAGAACCCAACTCTTAACCATAAAGGAAACAACTATACTATAGCACCATTTTGAAAAAGTAATAAACAAACCCACCCGTAGAGTAAACAAATGTGACGCACTTTGATCACTTCAATTTCAATTTGGCATGTTTCTGCCAACGTTGTAGATGTGACAAGACACTTAACGTTCTGGAACCGATTTGTATTTTTTATAATTATTTTACTGACGTGGTGTCTATTAGACACCATTTTTTGAAATCTGTTATTGAAACCTGTAAAAGATTGAAAAATCTAATTTTTCTGATTTTTTGCTGTCTATCAGATTACCACGTCAGTCCCAGAGGGTTAAGAAACTGTTTTATTGATAATTTTCAAATTAAAATTTACCTTTTTGTAACAGTAACTGTTCTCTTAGCCTTTAGGTGATTATGTTTCCTTGTAACATCAATAATTAACACCATATTAACTATAACTTCAAATTTAAAAACAGACCATATAAAAAGCTTTCTTAAACTTACTTATTTTATTTATTTATTTTTATTTACCTATTTCCTTTCTTAATTTCCTTTTGAAAGCGTAAATTTGCTATATTTAAAGCTTTAGTAACAACTTTTTTTGAACATTTAAACACTTTTGCTTTATGTTATAAAAAAACAGGCCATAGTTGGAGCTTTTACTTCATATAACATTTATTAGCTCTTTATTTTCATTTATGCTCTCTTTTTATTTACGTTGATTTCTTTACTCACACCTCCCCCTGCGTAATGCATTTACACATACATACAAACAAACAAAAAACACATTTTTTTATAAAAAAAACCGAACAAGAGAGAAAGAGAGAATTTGCAAAACTACTGTAAAATTAGATACACATTTTTTCCTTCACGACTGCGCTGCCGGCAGCACATTTTTTTTCTTAACAACCAATTGTTTATTAATTACCGTGATTTATTAACATTTTCACATTTTTTCACAGAACGTTTTATGTGCACTTCATTTCTATTCACTTTATATTATTATTTAAAAACTTTTCTATTTTTAAATAATTTTTTATTACGAAACTACCGGAAGACGAACGTATTATTAAGACATCACACTAAGAACTGATTAACAAACAAGAAGCCGAAAAAAGAGTTTAATGGAGCAGAAAGAGACAAACTGTTTGTTCGAATAGCTTAACAACAGGCTTAAATACATTGCGAATGTCTAGAAAGAGTAAACGTAGTTATAAGAATATTTGCAATAAACAGTGCGCATGTCCAAAATTATGTTGTGATAGTAGTTTTAGTAAAAAGAGAACTGTTTTTCTGTATCTTACCGAAAATATTACAAGACAAAATTTGTAAGTTGACAGTATTATTAGACATTTTCTGAACATTTTACTGCAAACGTTATAAGATCTAACAACCGTGGTTGGGCTTATGTCATAATAATGTCAAACTTCCTATAAAAAGAATTTACAGCAATAACCTTTTGTAAGATGCATGAATGTATCTTCATAAATATACCTTAATATATGATTGCTCCAAAAAAGGCGAAATGTTTAAAATTTTTGCATAAATACATAACTATGCACGTACATTAGAGTAAATACTTTAAGCAATTGTTACGAATATCAAAAATACCATAACAAGGTCTTGTAAAAATAAATAATTTCTTTGACGCGATAAAAATGACGAGAAAAGCGATGTCATTCGACATAAAAATATTTGTTGTGGCAAAATATATCTACCAAATTTTATGAGGTTCGGTCCATAATGAACAATACTCCCTATATAAGGAAGCCTTTACAGAATGACTTTGACGCCGATTACCAGCTTAAAATACAGCGATAGTTCAGTCCTAGTTTAGTTCTAGTTTAGTTCTAGTTTAGTTTTAGTTTAGTTCTAGTTTAGTTCTAGTTTAGTTCTAGTTTAGTTCTAGTTCAGTTCTAGTTCAGTTCTAGTTCAGTTCTATTTCAGTTCTAGTTCAATTCTAGTTCAGTTCTAGTTCAGTTCTAGTTCAGTTCTAGTTCAGTTCTAGTTCAGTTCTAGTTCAGTTCTAGTTCAGTTCTAGTTCAGTTCTAGTTCAGTTCTAGTTCAGTTCTAGTTCAGTTCTAGTTCAGTTCTAGTTCAGTTCTAGTTCAGTTCTAGTTCAGTTCTAGTTCAGTTCTAGTTCAGTTCTAGTTCAGTTCTAGTTCAGTTCTAGTTCAGTTCTAGTTCAGTTCTAGTTCAGTTCTAGTTCAGTTCTAGTTTAGTTCTAGTTCAGTTCTAGTTCAGTTCTAGTTCAGTTCTAGTTCTGTTCTAGTTCTGTTCTAGTTCTGTTCTAGTTCTGTTCTAGTTCTGTTCTAGTTCAGTTCTAGTTCAGTTCTAGTTCAGTTCTAGTTCAGTTCTAGTTCAGTTCTAGTTCAGTTCTAGTTCAGTTCTAGTTCAGTTCTAGTTAAGTTCTAGTTCAGTTCTAGTTCTGTTCTAATTCTGTTCTAGTTCTGTTCTAGTTCTGTTCTAGTTCTGTTCTAGTTCTAGTTCTGTTCTAGTTCTGTTCTAGTTCTGTTCTAGTATTGTTCTAGAAATTTTTTCCCTATCGATCTTTTTCGAAACCAAATTAAACACTTTAGATCGTATCTTCAGAGTCATGTCAATCTTTATTGCAAACATTTCATGTATTTTAACAATATGTATATTTTTTCGGACTTTTTTTAAACTATATTTTATTTTATTATTTTTAATTG
Source organism: Lucilia cuprina (assembly GCF_022045245.1). Lineage (NCBI taxonomy): Eukaryota > Metazoa > Arthropoda > Insecta > Diptera > Calliphoridae > Lucilia > Lucilia cuprina. Next base: position 57,836,714 of record NC_060953.1, read on the forward strand.
TGTTTGTTTTCGTTTTGATAAATTCTGTTTTAGATTTTTCTATTTTGTATTTTATTTCTTTTTTATTGTATTTCAATAATAGATATAATCTAATATTTAAATATAGTACATACTGTTGTTGTTATATCTAATACATTTAATGTTTTATTTACGTTTTTTTGTCTTTTACTATTTTTATGGGTTTTTTATATATATTTTATTTATTTATTTTCAATATAAAGAAGACTTCTTTTTTTTGTGGTGTAATGAGGGTGGCATATATTTTTGTTTAATTTTTTTTTTTCGTTATATTTTAGACCTAAAGTTGCTGTCGGATTTAGAGATGATTTGGTTTTTTTTTAATAATTAATACAAAAAAATATTTATTGTAAAAATCAGCTAAAATAATAAATGGTAATACAATTAATAGTTTCAAAACTTAATTTTGTTTTAGGTTTTGAAAATAATGTATTGTTTTATATATTTTTTGTTTTTTTATAAGTTTGTTATAAATATTTAGCAAAAAAGGCAATTATTATAAGGTTGTTTTGTTTTTTTTTTTATATTTTGTTTTAAATATATTTATTTTTTATTCTTTTTTCGTTTTTTTTATGTAAAAAAATAAAGTATTGTTTTAAACATTTATTATTATTTTTTTTTTTCAAATATATAACGTTTTTTATAGTTTTTGTTTTATTTAAATTAAACATAGAAAAAACACACATAAATTAATTATTAGTTTTATTTCATATATAAAAAATTAAAAAATAAAGTTTTTGTATTAAAAAATATTTTAATAACTTTCAAATCTTGAGGTTTTTTCAAAACCTTGTTTTAAATTAGCTGTTTGGACAAAACGAGTCTGGACATTTATTTCCTTAAACAAAACGAAAGTAAACATTTTCGTATTGTAAAACAGAAATTTAAACTCTTTTCGCATCGAATTAGGAATTTCAAAAAGAATTTTTCCAGACTTTTTTAAAAAGCCTTTAAAATATTTTAAATTTAGTTAGTTTGGTCTAACAGCTTTTCATTTCATTTTATCTATAATGTTATTAGTTATTGTTTAATAACATCATTGATATTGGAAATTTCTTTAAGACTTTCATTTCACTGTTTCCTTTCAGTTTTTTAAATCACATTTTTTTTAGGATTTTTTAGAAAAACTTAAATTAAATGATTTTTTTGAAATAAATATCTAGACAATTAAGTGTAAAGTTTTTTGATCAGCAGCAAAATATTTTTACTCTGTAGGAGGAATTAACGAAATAAGAAAGAGTAATTTTATTTGTGGCAAGCAATCGAAATTGTTAAACTAACAACAATTTTTTAAGGATGTGCGTTTAATAAAATTAAATAAAATGATTTGCAACATACTCTTGTTTTCATATTTATTAGGAAATTTTTCTCTTTGAAAAGATCTACATTTTTTTAATTTTAATTTCTCCCAAAAGATCATCAATTTCTTTAGGGAAATTTTGATCTCTTCCGTGACATCATCAATTTCATTATCTTTTTCTAGAAATTATCAATTTCTTTAGGAAATTGATCACATGTTCTGAAAGATCATTAATTTCTTAAGGAAATTTTTGATCTCATCCAAAAGATTATCGATTTCTATAGAAAATTACAAGATATCATGTGTTTTTTAGGAAATTTTTGATCTATAACAAGAGATCATCAATTTCTGTAGAAATTTTTTGATCTCTCCCAAGAGATTATCAATCTCTTTAGGAAACTTTTTATCTCTCCTAAAAAGATCATGAATTTCTTTGGAAAATTACTAATCTTTTCTATAAGATCATCGATTTCTATAGAAAATTCATCTCTTCCTAGAGATCATCGATTTCTTTAGGAAATTTTTGATCTCTTCTAAAAGATCATCGATTTCTATAGAAAATTGTTCATCTCTTCCAAGAGCTCATCAATTTCTTAGGAAATTTTGATCTATAACAAGAGATCATTAATTTCTCTATAAATTTGTTGATCTCTCTCCCGAGAAATCATCAATTTCTTTAGTAAACTTTTTATCTCTCCTGAAAGATCATCAATTTCTTTAGGAAATTTTTGATCTCTTCTAAAAGATCATCAATTTTTTTTGGAAATTTTTGATCTATAACAAGATATCATCAATTTCTCTAAAATTTGTTGATCTCTCCCAAGAGTTCATCAATTTCTTTAGGAAACTTTTTGTCTCTCCTGAAAGATCATAAGTTTTTTTAGGAAATTACTGATCTCTTCTATAAGATCATGGATTTCTATAGAAAATTATTTATCTATTCCAAGAGATCATTAATTTCTTTAAGAGATTTTTGATCTATAACAAGAGATCAACAATTTCTCTAGAAGTTTTCTGATCTCTAAGAAGAGATCATAATTTTTTTTTAGAAAATTTTTCTTTTCTCCCATTAGATCATTAATATCTTTAAGAAATCTTTCATCTCTCTTGAAAGATCATATTTTTTTAGGAAATTTTTCATGAAGAGATCATTATTATCTTTAGGAAAATTTTTCATCTCTTCTGAGAGAACATCAATTTCTAAATGATTAAATATTCATAAACTTCTCTGAAAGTTTTCTATTTCTCTTCAACACTTCTAAAGCGTTAAGTTTTAAAATTGTTTCTAAAAATTTAATATTTTTGTTTGTTTTATTATTTGTTTTTTTGTACGCTTTTTACAATTGGGTTTTCATTTTAATATAATTTAATTTTTGTTTGGTTTGTATTTTTATAAAAGAGATTTTTCATGTGTTATGTATAAATTACATTTTTTAATAATTCTTTTTTTTAACAAATGAGTATGTTGTTGTCGTTTTGTTGTAATGTCAGTTGTTGTTAAGTCATTATTTAAATAAATATATATGTATGCATCACAGGATAAAAAAAGAAAAAAATATTTAATAACATATATGATTTTTTTGTTAAATATTACTTCTTTTTTTCTTTTTTTTTTTTTTTTTTTGTTTAAATAGTTGTTAGGGGTGCTATGGTTGCTGCTGCAATCAAATTTGTAGTTGCCTGCTGTAGTATGCTTTCATCTCCTGTATCATCCTCAATCAATTTATTCACATCATAATTGTCATCGATTTCGGTGTTGTTTGTTGTTATTGTTGTATATTGTGTTGCTGCACAGCAACTGGGGGTTTGTTGTCATTGTCTCGGCGGCATTGCTGGTCCATGTTCTCGATAAGTTTTCAATTTTGTTTCGATTGCCTGGAATAAAATGTAAATTGAAATAAAATGAGATATGTTGATAAATATTATTGGAAATATTTGTCTATTTTTTTCGAAATTTTTGATCACTCCCGAGAGATTATCAATTTCTTTAGGAAATTTTTGATCTTTCTTGAGAGATCATCAATTTCTTTAGGAAATTTTTGGTCTCTCTTGAGAGATCATCAATTTCTTTAGGAAATTTTTGATCTCTCTTGAGAGATCATCAACTTCTTTAGGAAATTTTTGATCTTTCTTGAGAGATCATCAATTTCTTTAGGAAATTTTTGATCTTTCTTGAGAGATCATCAATTTCTTTAGGAAATTTTTGATCTCTCTTGAGAGATCATCAATTTCTTTAGGAAATTTTTGATCTCTCTTGAGAGATCATCAATTTCTTTAGGAAATTTTTGATCTCTCTTGAGAGATCATCATTTTTTTTAGGAAATTTTTGATCTCTCTTGAGAGATCATCATTTTTTTAGGAAATTTTTGATCTCTTTTGAGAAATCATCAATTTCTTTAGGAAATTTTTGATCTCTCTTGAGAGATCATCAATTTCTTTAGGAAATTTTTGATCTTTCTTGAGAGATCATCAATTTCTTTAGGAAATTTTTGATCTCTCTTGAGAGATCATTAATTTCTTTAGAAAAATTTGATCCCTCTTGAGAGATCATCAATTTCTTTAGGACATTTTTGATCTCTCTTGAAAGATCATTAATTTCATTAGGAAATTTTTGATCTCTCCCGAGAGATCATTAATTTCTTTAGGAAATTTTTGATCTCTCCCGAGAGATCATTAATTTCTTTAGGAAATTTTTGATCTCTCCCGAGAGATCATTAATTTCTTTAGGAAATTTTTGATCTCCCCCGAGAGATCATTAATTTCTTTAGGACTTTAAAGATTTCCTAGAAATTTACTATTTCTCTGGGAAATTTTAAAATTTTTAAGGTTTTGTTTTGGAAAGTTTTCAATATTTTTAAAAACATATAATGGTGGGAATTTTGCTTTAGGTGTGTTATGAAGCTTAAACATAAACTACTAACAAAAAAACAATAATATAAAAGATTTATTAAAAAAAAATATATTTAATACACAAAATTATTACACTACAGTTGTATAAATAAAAAATTATATTTAAATCAATATAATTAAATTCAGTGTACACTTAATAAGGTAGCCTCGTCCGCACAGCTGATCATCAGCATTTACAATCTTATCTGTCAAAATTCCTGTTTGTTTACATAGAAAAAAAATCGCAAAAGGTGTATAAATTTTAAAAAGTGAAGAAAATTATGGTTTTAAAGGAGTTTTCTAGGTCAATCGTGATTAAATGTCTTTGTTATCCTTCTCTCTTGATAAAAAAAGAAAATCTTTAGCTCCGGCATACGTTCCAAATCAGTTTCAACTATTTTTAACACAACCAATCACTTTTCACAAAAAACACGTTTAATTCGGAAAATTGGTCTTCCCAATAGATATAGTTATGATTTTCAGACATTCCACGTTTAATTAATATAATATATTAATATTAATAGTTAAAAATTTAAATAATTGCTAAAACTCATATTTTTATTGTGTTTATTTGTTGCTTTTTCATTCTACACACACAGCTTTTTTTGACAGATGGGATTATTCTACAATAACAAATCGCCTGTTGTTTTTGTATTGTTGTATTTGTTGTAGCGACGAGGCTACCTTATTAAGTGTACACTGATTAAATTAAACATAAAATATTAATACAGAAAATATTAAGTTATTTTTCAACTAAAAGTAGGTCTTTCTTAATAAGTTATTAAAATCTATAGAAATCTACTAAAGCTACCAAAACGAACACTAGTATTTCTATGATTAAATTGTATTGTTAAGCTTTGTATAATTTCATCAGTCCATTATAAATTAATCTCTATGTTTTTCTAGGTTTAAAACAAATTAAATATTTATATTATTTGGTATTTCACTACTATTGGAGGAATTTCTTAAAGTTGCAGCAAAAATATTATTATTAGAACTCATACGTTCAGCAAAACGTTTGAAAATGTTTGAACCAAAATTTAAACTTGTATTACTGCGACTGGTTGAGCGACGCAATAAAGAGGAGGAGTTGGTGGTGGTGGTGGTGCTGCTGACGTTGGTGTTGACTTTTGTTTTTTCACATATACAACTAAAACGATCACATTGAGGACATAAAAGTGCTTTATCCAACTGAAAGATAATTTATATAGAATAGAATTGTTGAGGTTGTGTTTTTGATTACGAAATTTTTTTATTCTGTTAAGGGTTAGACCAAAGGTTAGTCTTTGTTTTTTTGTTTTCAATTTCTTTTAAGAATCTATGCAATTATGTTACTGTTAGAAAATTTTTAAAAGAAATGCTAGAATGTGATATTAGAAAATTGTTTTGAAAAGGTTTAAGTAACAATGCATGACATTAGGACTACAAGTAGAATGAAGGAAAGTAAGAAATTGAAGCTTTTTTTAAAGGTAGAAGTCGGTTTGTTTAGTGCAATTGAATTAGTAAGAGATGTTTTTATGTTGTATGTTCAAAGTGAAATTTAGAATGTGTTTTAAATGTATTTTTTATGTAGACGTAAGAAACTTTAGAATTTCGTATTTATCCACAACTTCAATAATCTAATCTTTATAAATAGATTAGCAACATTTTCTAGTTGGAAAGTCAAGCTCTTTTAAAACAATTTAGTTTCGAATCTGCTATTGAATTCAATTGTTATAATTTAGAAAACTTAATGTTTGATCTGTTTATCATGGATACAAACCTATACTTTATATAGAATATCATCAGTTTATCATGGACACATACCAATACTATATAAAGATTATCATATTTTTAACATAGACACAAACAATTTTAAACACATTAAATGCAAACATGTAGATTTTAGAAGAAACAGAGGCAACTACTTCAAATATCTGATGAAGAGATATCCAAAGTCGCACATTGCTTGAGTCAATTTGCTGTAATGCACAGATCTTTGCAAACAACATTGTTTAAAAACAGAGAATTTTGGACTAAAAGGTATTAAAGATAAAGGAAGGAAACTGACGTTCATACTAGAATCGTGAAGCATAAAGAACAAGCGATTGTCGAGAGACTACGTTGAAAAAACAAAGCTTTTTGACAAGTAGCAAGAAGATTTGTTAAAGTAGGATTTGTAAACATTTCCTCCTCTAATGATTAGACCAGAGATATTCAACGTCGCACCGATACATTGCCTTAAAGTTTGAGAAAAATGCAATTTTGTTTGTGTCAATCTGCAGTGATGCTCAAATATAACATAGTTTAAAAGCAGAGAATTGGACTAAAAAGTATTAAAGATAAAGGTATTTAGAACATTTAGTTATATACCAGAATCGTGGAGCATAAAGAACAAGAGCTGACTATATGTGAATGATCTTCTATGAGAAATGAAATAAAATTCGAAGGTTAAAAAAGTTGGCTCTGCTCTCTGACTTGTGGCATGTTAATTTGTTAAGGAATCTTCTACCGATTAGGCTAGAGTATGTTCAAGAGTCTGCGTTGGAGTAAAGGCTAAAAGCATGACAACATACAACAACACGTTGCCTCGAAATTCAAAAAAAAAAAAACAATATGGTCAATAGTATACAATTTCAGTCTAATTTTTTCAGACTGCCTGAGAAACTCATGTTTAGTATAGAGCGTTCCATTGTCAGCTACCACACGAAAGGAAATTGGAATATGAAATTTCAAAAACTTTTAAACTTTGTCTTATTTTTTCTAAAATTTCTCTATAAATAGATTCCAACGTTAAATGGGATAAGACTGAATCTCACTGATCATGCAAAATATCTTGGAGTGATCGCTGACAGTAAACTATAAGGTAATATGAATATCCAAAACATAAATAAGGCAAAAATATAGCTATTTACACCAGTGCCAGTGTCCTAGTTATCTGTTATTTAATTATCTATTAATATGACCTCTTTACCATTTTCTTTCATTCTCGTGTTGTGGTAGCGTTTTTTGGCTTCTCTGTTTTTGGATCTCCACTCTCTACCCATTTTCTTTTCTATTTTCTTTCATTCTTGTGTTGTGAAAGTGTTTTGGCTTCTCTGTTTTGAATCTTCACTTCTTGAAGGGAATCACAATGGACCTTATGGTCTCCGAGTGGATATACACCGTTTTTTACGGTGTATAACCCTTCTTAACCTAACCTAACCTACACCAGTAAGAGAGCAGTTGTATGCCCATACTGTTCTCGGATGTTTTCGTGTGGTAACAAACAATGGAAAGCCATCGTACGCACTATACAAAACTTGATCGTGGGATCAATCTGCAATCATACTTGGGGCATATGGTTTGTGGTTTGTCAGTAAAAACATAGAAAAACACAAATAATTAAACACTTTGAATCCTAGAAATTTAGTAACCAAGTCCCACTCAATCAATGGCGTAATGAATGTTTAAACTAATGGCTCCAGGAGGAGTGGAAAGGTGGTTTAGTCGCTTTTACATTGAAAGATTTGAACTTCAAAACATCTTTTTATTTTACCTAATTATTGTAGTGTTTAACAGACAGAGTAATCTGCCAGTCGCTAACTGGCAGATATGATGGTAATATATGTATATGTATGGAAAGCAAAGCTGCGATTAGAAGTCTAACGAGTGTCCTCGCGACATTAAGATAAAGCGAAGAATGCCGGGAATCTCTGAATGAAATAGCGAGACAGTTCAGTATAACGAATTGATCCCTGGACATTGCAACTATCAGTGAAAATGTATAGCCAACAAACTTGTCAGGAATAATGCGATGAGGAGGGAGGATGAAATCGACTCATACACATTGGTATTCCCCTTAAAAATGTATTTTAGCCTGAACGGTTCAAAGTGAACTATATGAAATGTCTTAAATCAGGAAGTTTTGCGAAACCAACTATATTATTTCAAAGTCAATTTTAAATCTATACGATGCTTGCAGGTCAAGCTTATAGTTAAGCTTTCGCAGGGATCAGATAAGAATGCTGTCGTCAGTCATAACGGGACACTGTGCAATTGGCAAGCACACCACAGGAAGTATGGGTCTCACATATAGCGTCTACTATTGGATTAGCCTTAAAGAGAAGGAAATGGAAACTATACCTTACCTCACCTTTGTCATTACCCATCATTCAAGGAGCTTTGCTGCTCTCTCTTGTTTCTACGGAAGAGCTATTTGGGATTTGTCTCAAAAATGTGCTAAATTTCGCGATTCAAACTCTGGTTTAAAACTAGAAGCAGTGAGTTTTATATTAATGGACTTCTACGGCATCACAATGGGACGACAATTGAGTAGATCCAATTTTCTTCAAAATTTTTCTAATTTTTAAAAAAAAAAAGTTTTGAGAATTCTCTTCAATGTTAAACATTTCTCTTTAAATTTAAATGTTTCCAAAATAATCTAATGTTAAAAACAAAGTATAACTTTATATATACTTTGGTTAAAAATTTCTCTTTAAAATTTTTTAGGTTTCAAAATTTTAAATTTTTTTTTCGAAAAATCAACAAATTGCGAAAATTGCCCTCTAAATTGACAAATTTTCAAAATTTCCCCAAAAATAGATAATTTTTGAAAAATTTCCAATTTTCGAAATTATTTTCCCAAAAATTTAAAATTTTTTCTCTCAATTTAAAAATTTTAAAATTACTCCTAAAACAGACAAAATTACATGAAAGCAGACAAAATTTACCTAAAATTTAAAAAAAAATTCTTTCAAAATTATCAAAAAAAATCCTAGAAATAAACAAATTTTTAAAAATTCAAATATTTTGAGTAAATAAAAATATAAATCAGTATCAACGACTTTTTAAACCCCCCAACATCTGCAATATCAATTATGAAGTTCATTATTTTTTAAATAAGTAAATGACATTTAAACAGACTAGACAAAAGAACAAACAAAACAAATAGACAAACATATATTTCTTCAATAAACAAATGGAGACAGATAAGAGACAATATTACAATAAATGTGAAAGAAACATTTACTGCTGTAATAAATTACTTTCCTATGGATAAAACACTTTGTTTTTGTTAGCACAAACAAATAATTAAACAAAATTAATTAGAAAATTAAACATGCAAATTACAAATGAACTATAAAGTTTAACTAAAATAAATATTATTATTTTTTTAAGTACAAAATTACACAAAAAAAAATCCCACACCATTTTTATAAAAATTTTAAAAATAAAACATAGTCTTTGTACTTACATTTAATTTTCTGAGCATATCAGTGACAATGTTAAATGCTGTTGTACGTGAACTAGCAGTCATTGCATTACCATTAAGTAAATTATCCGGATCGGCAAATGGTTTTCCTAGATTTAGCAAAACAAAAAAAAAACATTACAAATTACCATTTTTCATATTAAATTTCAAATCAGAGGAGAGAAGAAATATTAAACTAAAATAATAACTAAAAAGAAATAGAAAGAAAAGAAGGGAAAAAAGATTTACACAGGGGGGACAAACACAACACAAATGCACTTTGATTAAAACTAAAAAATAAAAATAAACAAAATTACTTAATTATGAAATGATTTAAAACAATTATGATTGATGAAGATGAAATGAACCTGCTGATGATTTTATTTTGTTTTTAATTAATGAGCATGTTTTTTTTACAATGTATTTATTAACATTATTAACAAAATAACTTAACATTTATAAATATTATACATAGAGAAAAGAATGTTTGAATAAAATAATGTAATTGAGTCACTTTTATAAAATATATTCTCAATTAAGGTTAAAAGAATTTATAAAATCTTTTTTAAAATTTACACAATTTTTAGAAATACAAATAGACATTTTAAAAAGTATTTGTTTTAAATCAAAAAACATTGTATTCTTTTACAAACTTTGAAAAAAAGTATTTGCTAAAAACAAAATATTAAAAAACCATTTAAACTAACAAATAAATACTACTAATGATCTCGGCAACTTGTAATTGACAATTTTTTTTATCATTTAAATTGCAAGTTGTTCTAAAGTAGCAAGAAAAAAATTATGTAAATTTCCATTACAACATAAAGACACAAAATATGATAAAATGAATAATAAATAATAAAGAAACAAATAAATAAAAATATACATACACTACAGTAAATAAATAAAAAAAACTTACATTACAAATATTAAAAGATTAACACTTTAAAAAAAATGTAAAATACAAATAAATAAAAAGCGTAAAAATATAATAAAATAATAATAATAAAATATATAAAATGTGCTTTTTTTTATAAAGTGTTTGTGATTTAGACCCCTGTGTGTGCGTTTTTTTCTTTTTTTGTTAACAAAAAAAATCTTTAATCTTTTTTACGATATTTTTTAGTTAATTTTAAAGCATGTCTGGTTTGTTTCAATGAACGACATATCTTACTTTTCAATGAACGTTGTTGTAATTGATAATCATTAATATTTGTTGCTGTATTATTTGTTGTTCCTAACGTATTGGTATTATTAAGAGTTGCTGTATCGTGCGATTGCAACATTATATCACCATTAATGCCATTGGGTGTGGTAACTTCAGAACCAGAACCCATCACCAGACCGCCATTCTGTGTACCATTTGTGGAGGTGTAACGTGTTTTCACATTAAGTTCTTGTTTAAGATCTGTTTGTAAATAGCAAATATTTAAATATAATTTATAAGAAAATATTAGATTGTATAGAATTTTTTAGCTACCTCTCGTTTCATCCATTAATCTTTGTAGTTTTTCTTGTAAAACTTCTTTTTCATCTACTTCCATTTCAAGTAATGCATTCTTTTCATATGCTTTATCCAGCATTCGTTCAAAATCTACAATACTTTCATTTAGTATACGATGCGCTCGTTCTAAATCATCATTTTTCTGTTCCAACTGTCGCAGGTAGTCTTTCATGGAATCTCGTTCTTTTTTCATATTTTCCAATTGTTTTTCAATGCTATTTAATTCCATACTATGTGATTCGAGTTTGATCTAAATTAAAAAGAATTGTATTTAAAGTATTATAGTTGAATGTGTAAAACGAAACTGAACAAGAAGTAAACTAGAACTGAACTAGAACTGAACTAGAACTGAACTAGAACTGAACTAGAACTGAACTAGAACTAAACTAGAACTGAACTAGAACTGAACTAGAACTGAACTAGAACTGAACTAGAACTGAACTAGAACTGAACTAGAACTGAACTAGAACTGAACTAGAACTGAACTAGAACTGAACTAGAACTGAACTAGAACTGAACTAGAACTGAACTAGAACTGAACTAGAACTGAACTAGAACTGAACTAGAACTGAACTAGAACTGAACTAGAACTGAACTAGAACTGAACTAGAACTGAACTAGAACTGAACTAGAACTGAACTAGAACTGAACTAGAACTGAACTAGAACTGAACTAGAACTGAACTAGAACTGAACTAGAACTGAACTAGAACTGAACTAGAACTGAACTAGAACTGAACTAGAACTGAACTAGAACTGAACTAGAACTGAACTAGAACTGAACTAGAACTGAACTAGAACTGAACTAGAACTGAACTAGAACTGAACTAGAACTGAACTAGAACTGAACTAGAACTGAACTAGAACTGAACTAAAACTGAACTAGAACTGAACTAGAACTGAACTAGAACTGAACTAGAACTGAACTAAACTGAACTGAACTAGAACTGAACTAGAACTGAACTAGAACTGAACTAGAACTGAACTAGAACTGAACTAGAACTGAACTAGAACTGAACTAGAACTAGAACTGAACTAGAATTGATCTAGAACTGAACTAGAACTGAACTAGAACTGAACTAGAACTCAACTAGAACTGAACTAGAACTGAACTAGAACTGAACTAGAACTGAACTAGAACTCAACTAGAACTGAACTAGAACTGAACTAGAACTGAACTAGAACTCAACTAGAACTGAACTAGAACTGGACTAGAACTGAACTAGAACTGAACTAGAACTGAACTAGAACTTAACTAGAACTGAACTAGAACTGAACTAGAACTGAACTAGAACTGAACTAGAACTGAACTAGAACTGAACTAGAACTGAACTAGAACTGAACTAGAACTGAACTAGAACTGAACTAGAACTGAACTAGAACTGAACTAGAACTGAACTAGAACTGAACTAGAACTGAACTAGAACTGAACTAGAACTGAACTAGAACTGAACTAGAACTGAACTAGAACTGAACTAGAACTGAACTAGAACTGAACTAGAACTGAACTAGAACTGAACTAGAACTGAACTAGAACTGAACTAGAACTGAACTAGAACTGAACTAGAACTGAACTAGAACTGAACTAGAACTGAACTAGAACTGAACTAGAACTGAACTAGAACTGAACTAGAACTGAACTAGAACTGAACTAGAACTGAACTAGAACTGAACTAGAACTGAACTAGAACTGAACTAGAACTGAACTAGAACTGAACTAGAACTGAACTAGAACTGAACTAGAACTGAACTAGAACTGAACTAGAACTGAACTAGAACTGAACTAGAACTGAACTAGAACTGAACTAGAACTGAACTAGAATTGAACTAGAACTGAACTAGAACTGAACTAGAATTGAACTAGAACTGAACTAGAACTGAACTAGAACTGAACTAGAACTGAACTAGAACTCAACTAGAACTAAACTAGAACTGAACTGAATTAATATATATTAGTTAATGTAAAAAGTGTTATCATTCAGGTAAAAATGTCACAAAAATGTTTACTATAAATTGTTCTTAATAAAGCAAATATAGTAAATAAATTAATACGTTGGCTATATTCCAACTATTTTAAATTTAGACCTTATTAAATTCTTGGCGACACATTTCTGGCCACAATTTCATTTGTATAAAAATGCTGCTCTAAGGCTTAATATGTATGAGATAAGTTCTGTGGTTATAAGTCCAAATTTTAAATTACTTTTTCCAATGCGAATAAAAATCATTTAAATTAAAGTGTAAATTAATAAATAAACAGGATTTCAAGATTTTTCTATGTTATGTAAACTACGTATTGCAAAGAAAAGGAACGAATGTAATAAAACAAGTGATTTCTATTTTTTTCTGTCAAGCAAATTTGATACAAAAGAAAAAAATGTCATTAAATATAATGTTTATAAAACTAAAAATAGAGTTTGTAGAAGAGGTAATTAAGAAATAGGGAAAAACTTTATTGATTTTTTGCAATGCACAGTAGAAAAACAAATGTAGAAATAGACGTAACATCTCATTTTATGTATATTTAAAGGAAATTGTGTGGACAAAACTCAATGTACTTTCGACATTGTGACTTTATTTAATAGTTGATAATATTCTTTAGTTTTTTAATTTCATCGGCCAACTTAAAAACATAAAAACTGAAATATTACATTTATATTTAATCTATTCAAAAGGGAAGTTTGTTAGCTTTAGACTTGCTGACTATTGAACTTTCTTAATCGTTCTTACGTTGTTTAATCAAGTACTTGAAAAGATAATGAATTCAATGATTTTGATTAGAAAAATTACGAACATTTACTGCCTTTTATGCAGTACAAAGTGTAGATTTAATTTTGTCAAATATATATTCAAAAATTATCCAAAGATTTTAAGGCAAAAAAATGTCCATGATTTATTTGTATTTAACACAAAGCATTGTATGATTTCCTATATACTCTTAGTTCTATTTTAGTTTTTATTTAATTTAGTTAAATAGTTTGAAAGGATGATCTAAGTTACACTGAATTCTACACCCATAGCAGAAATAGATAAGAACCTGACACGGAAAACAAGAATTGCTCTGGCACAACTGAGATCGGGATGGAGCAACAGGCAACAGTCCTACTGGTGCTGCATAGACCGTACCGTCCCCAATATACGCCCAGCTTGTCCCCATGATATTCTTCACATATTTAAGTGTACCGCCCACCGGGGGCATATTACCTTGGTGAGACCTCCGCCTTGGTGTTATCGCAACCCCGGGGTATAAAGAGGTGGTCAATACCTCCAGTCTGGCCGGGACTGAAAAATTGATTACAGTCTACTGCTTGGCTTAGTCCTTGCATAGATTGCCAGAGGTTAGACCAGAGCACCGCATAATCTGGTACTACGGGTGGCAAGTTGCCCGCAGGACTATGTCCTGGCTGGTCAGTTGGAGAGTAAGTGGTGGTTAAAAGACTGATGCATGATAATAGTCAATATTTCGGGATAAGTTCGGTGCTATTGCCGAAAACAACAGATACCCCACAGATGGAGTGACTGTGGGGCTAAACGTTGGAAATGAGTTGGTATTATTTGTATATAGTACGGGATGAATGTGAGGTTCGGCGTATACCTAAGTTTACCACCCGTATACCTAAGAATAATGTCTACGGCTTATTGATGGATCGTACTTCGGTCCAACGGTTACGTCTTTTAGTGCTGTTGCCGAATCAACAATGGTCAGAGATTATATAGCTCGAGTACTCTAGCAAAGTACTTGTACACATTGACACATTGAAGAACAAAGGGGCGATAATGGACCATTCTTAAGTATACCCACTGGATAAAAAAGACCACCGTGAGATAAGACCGTCAGGGCAGGTGCCCACGTTAAAACTCTCGACATTCCTGTACAGCCCACCCTACTTCACTTAGCCCAATGGATTTATGGACTAACCCTATTGAAGTAGCCCAATTTCTTGGCTTAGACCTAAATACAGAACTCCATGATTAATAATTGTATAGTTAAAGCTGTTACAACAACAACAGATCTCCATCGTTCCAGTTCCAGTTCAATTACAGACCAGTTTCTAAATCTACTTGAATTACAGTTCAATTCATGAAGGACATGATGATAAAGGGCTTAAAACCTAACTCTTACTTGTCTTTTAATACCGGGTTTTGTATGATTTAACTAACCTTAAGTGATTCATTTTCTTTTTCCACTGATGATAATTTAAATCTGAGATCTTTAATTGTTGCCTGTTTTTGATCAATAGTAGCATCCATTTCGGCTTCCATTTCACGTGATTGCTCAACGTATTCGTCATACTCCTGCTTAACATCTGTCCACCTAATTGTTACAAGAAAACAAAAATGATTTCACCTTTTATTTTCTACAAATATTTATAATATATATAACACTTACTCTTTGTGATAAAGTTTAGCCCTTTCCTTCCAATAACGACATTCGTCTTCAACACTATTAAACAGTGGAGGTGATTCCATCATGTTTTATCTGTTGTTTGTATGAGGTCGTTTTCTGTATGTGTGTGTGTTTGTTTTTGTTGGTTTTGGGAGGATTGTGTTAAGAGACTCTATCAAAGAGTTCAGTGAGCAAAAGTTTCGTTTAAAATCCAGGAAAAAAATCTAATATAAATCCTTCCTGGTTTTAGGTTTTTAATTCGGGAGGAAAGTCTTTTAAAGCAATTTTTTTAGAAATGTGTAAAAAAAAATTGTTCAAAGATTTTGTTTGTATCTAATATTTCTTTTTTAAATTTGCTTTCCCTGTTTTAATATCGTCGTCGTTTCGTTCTTTTTCTTTAAAAAATTTTCACAATTTTCACAAGTTTTTTTTTCTATAAAGAAAAGATAAAATATAAATAAAAGTAAGATAAACACATGTAAGTAGCACTGTAGTTATAATTTTGTTAAAGTTGCTGGTGAAAAATCAATTAATTAACAAGTGTTTGTCTTAAGAAAATCCCACACTCTGCCACATTTTCTCTTTTTTTTCAACAGTTTTTTTTTTTTGTTAAAGCAACTGATTTTTCTACGTTGTTTTTTTACGTTTATTTTTTTTCTATTGTTTTATTTTTCTTTTTCTAAATTTTTGTTTTTATTTTTACAATTGGGTTTTTCTTTTTGTTGTTGTGGTTGTTTCACTCCCGCTGTCACTTGAACTGCTCAGTAGCGTCAACAATAAAAAAAACTTGTCTCGTCGCTGCGGCGAAGTACGGAAGCAACAACAAGCTAGTCAAGAAAAAAAATCAGTGAAGTTTTTTTTCATCCGTTTTTGTTTCTTCTTTCTCAAGGCAAAATGAAATCATCGCTTTTATTTTTATTGTTTTCGTTTTATTTATTGTCAATCTTAAGTTTTTTTGCTGCTTGACAATTTAATAAGTTTATAATATTATTTCTTTAATAACACTTACTTTTTTTTGTAAAATTTCTTTATTTTTTCTTAGTGAGTTTGGTAAAAGTTTGCAAAATAAAATTTTAGAACGAAACAATTGTGTGTTTGATATAAAAAAATTCACAGTTGTTTAAAAAAGTATTTAATATGGCCAGATGTGTAAAATTGTTTAGAGATTTTGTCGTTTTTAATGTCATATAGATGGCTGACAAAAAAATTAAAAAAATTGTAAAATAAAAAACGAGGCATTTATGTATATGTTTTTATTGTAATGGGGAATATAATTCCTTAACTTTTCCGTTTTTTTTCTATTTCATTTACAAATTTGATTTGTTCATACAAGAGTTTCCATTGTAGCTTCAGGTTATTTCGCGATTTTGCATAAAATTAATCTGGCATCTCGGTCATTTAAAAAAAGAAACGTTGACGTTGATTAGGGCGAATTTCAACTACAGCGTTGGTTTGTACACAAAACAAATTGTACCAAACAAACAAAAATAAAAAAGTACCAAAACATGTTCTTTAGAAGATCTTCTAAAAATAGCATATACAAATATGTTTATGAAAATTAATGGAAAATATTATTCAAACATAAATCACATTATTTCAGATTTTTAAGTTAGAAAATTTCCAGCTTAAATATGTAGTACTATGTATGGTGTTAAATTTAGAAATTCTTCTTCCCTAAAACAGTTTAAAAAGCACTGCTAAAAATCAACTTCCATGTAGAAACGCCCTTAAAGTAATACCAAATTATGCAACCCTAAATAACGAAGAAAATAAAAACCATTTAAATACCTGAATCGATTTGGCATATTGCCTAGCCGCTAATGAAATTTAAAAACCGCCGTTGTTGAATATTTTTCGGCTTAAGACAGTTTCATAATTAGAAAATTTAAATTTTTAGATACATAATTGATCTTTTGAACTATATAGACCTTTATTTATTAGATTTTTTTTGAAACATTTGAAATAAGGATTATCATTTTAAATTCAGAAAAGCTCAAATGAAAAGTGTATATCATATATGAATTTGATAATAATATAAAAGGAGTTATGATTTTTATGTGAATTTAAATAATTAAAATTTTGATTTGTCATCTTCGATTTGAAAAATGAGCTTTTGAGTAATATAAATCAAGCTTTAATTTAATATATCGTTTAATAATTAAAAAGTTAGTGGGTTTACAGATAATTTTATGCCGCCGCAATTTGTTTAATGTATGATGCCGTCAGCGTCGTTATTTGTCTACGCCGGACTCTATAGTGACATTTCGCCGTTTTATTGAATTCGGTGATTTTTTCTATTCATTCTTCGGGAAGAATCAACCAATTTTGCAGTTTTCTTAAAATCAACGCAAAAAAAATATTTTGCAAACTTTTATAACAAAAAGGTAAACAAAAATATATACAACAAACTATTAAAGATTTTCTAAACTCTACAACTAAAACGAAAGTATTCTGTTAAATAAAATGATGAAATTGTACAAAAAAAGTAAATGACAAAATAAATTGTCAAAGGAGCAGAAGAGGGAAGAAGAAAGAAACGCAATAAAAAACTGAATGAAGGAAAAAAACTGCAGTCATAGCAGAAAAGAGAAGAATGAAGAAAAAAGTTACAAATTAATTTAAATTGTTAATTTTTCTATTCAAAATGCAATCAATGTACAGATTATGACACACAAACATATGAAGAAAAATATATTTCAAATAAGATAAAAAAAAATAATATCAAGATTTATCCTCTACTCACACGGCCCGCATTTAGGAAAAGACAAAGAACAATGAAAAAATGTGTTTTTCTTATTTGTGAAAAAATTTAAATTTGTATGTTTTTTTTCTTCCTATTCTTGCAGGTCTTCTCCATTAAAAAGAAAATAAAAAAACTAGCAGAGGCAACAACAACAACAGTAATAAAAATACATAAAGTGTAATTTAATCAAGTCACTAAATAAATACCAAAGTAAATAGACAAAATAAAACAATAATAACAACAAAACAGAAAAAAGTGAAAACAAAAGCCAAAGACCCGAGATCTTAGAAAATTAACAAGAAAATATAAATAAAACAAATAATACTTAAAAAGTATTTAAATTTCTATAAATTTCGTGGTCAAGTTTCTGTTTAGCAAAAGGAAGAAGGCAAGAAAAATGGGTGATTCCGAGAGACAAAGTCTATTGAAGAATGAAGATACTTCAATGTATACTTCCGCCTCGACAGGCGCCACCACCAATGCTGCTGTCAATCAAGGTGATGTTGGTGTTGCAGGCCAACAGCAGCCGTCACAACAGCAACAACCATCAGCGGAAGGTAAGTAGTTCATTAAACTATAATTTGGATAACAGGGAATGTTTACTATAAGTACGTGTAAGTCTACATGTATCATAGCATAGACTGACTAGGCGTTGGTGTTGTTTTGTTTTAAAAGCAAATCATATACTATTATGCTATGGTGAGTACCCTACACTAGTTTAGTTGTGAGGGAATTGCGAGTGCTTTAATAACATTGGACCAACTTTACACTTGAAGTTCTATACAAAAAATCGGATTATACCCAAAATTTTCTTTAGTTATGCTTTAATATATCAGGAAACGTTTGTACTGGTAGACTTGCTTATCAGCCAACCGGTGGTGTGTTTGATTTCCACCAGAGACTCGTACGTAATTGTTTTGTAATGATCAAATAAATAATACTCTATATGGGGGAGGTTTGAGTGATGAGTTTGAGCTGATGTTTGTAAAAACCAAAATAGTTGCTCCTACATTCAGAACCCTTTCGATGTCAGTCGGTTATACAGCAACTAATACTTATTATCATAGCAACTAATAATGTTTGTTACTATTCATTAGTTTCTTATGTTTATTTATTACTATTATTGTCACATTTTGCTATTTGACTGAATTGAACGACTGACTGAATGTTTTGAATGTGGTTGGAAACCCAACAAGTGTGTTTGTGCCATTATGTTGCAATCTTCAAACGATCTACTACTAACAGTCAATAACTACATATTTTTTGTTTGTTTAATTATTTGTTTATTTAAAATTTTCAATATTTTTTCCGAACGACTATTACAACAAAAGTATACTTTATGTTTTGCAAAGATTTCTTATTTTGTGTTTTTCTATTTCAATAAAACTTTGAATTATTTAGGTATCAAATTTCTTTCGAATCATATAACTGTGAAGTGTGTTACAGTTATTGTAGATTTTTTTAACTCTTTTTCATATAATAATACGATTTAAAGGGTTAAGCAAATGCTAAAAAAGTTGAATGTTTTTGTTCTTTATTATTTTGTAATTTTAATAGATAAATT
>NC_060953.1:57858829-57878829 GCF_022045245.1 Lucilia cuprina
CAATTGTGTCACAATAATATTTGTTAACCCATTAGGAAACAAATTTACAAAAGCATTTATAAATAATTACATGAATTATATAAAAACTCTCTAAAATATTGAAATTTTTACTAAAAATATTTAAAATAACGCCAAAAATTAAAATCAACAGTTCATTAATAAACTTCAATTAGTATTCCCTAAATATTAAATTATAATCCGAAAAGCCTCTTTTTTATTTACAAACAATTGATAACTAATTATAGTTGATCATATATTTATTTGTTTATGGACTCTTGTGATTTTAATATAGTTTACGAATTTTACTCCCATAACATTGGTTGTTGTTATTGTTGTCATATCAAAACACTACTACTTGCTTGTTGGTTGGGGCTAGCTAAAGTTGTGACTCATTGTTATCACGTTTATTATTTTTGTTTTTTTTTTGTTTTAACTTTTTTGTATACAAATACAAATGATTGTAAATACATATGTATAGATAGATATACTTGTATTTTTATATGTTTGTAAGTCTATATGTTAGTATATATTGTTTTTATTAAATATTTATTTCCCACCCCAACAACAATCAATTACTTTCTTTAAGTATTATTTTCTTAATATGAATACTACTTTCTGCAATGCATTTTATTTCTTTAAATGTTTTTTAACAAAAGACTGTGTTTTTTTTGCTTCTTATCATGATGAACTCTTTTTTTAAGTGTTTATAATAATTAATATGTGTATATAGGCAATGACTTTGTTTTTAAAGTCTTTATTTAGTTTGTATATGATTAAAATGATAGGGTTTTT
Source organism: Lucilia cuprina (assembly GCF_022045245.1). NCBI lineage: Eukaryota > Metazoa > Arthropoda > Insecta > Diptera > Calliphoridae > Lucilia > Lucilia cuprina. Next base: position 57,859,622 of record NC_060953.1, read on the forward strand.
GAAGTTTTAAGGAGGTTGATTTTAAGATTAAGGATGTGATAGAAATTCTAGATAAGATGGTACATAGTTTAGTAGAGATTTTTTAGATAAGTTTTTATCAAAATAATGTTTCATTCTTATTAAGAATTTTGTTTTTATGCTTACCATAGTACTAACTATTATCACAAAAGGTTGTGGTATTTCATAGATAGATAAATAGATAGATAGATAGATAGATAGATAGATAGATAGATAGATAGATAGATAGATAGATAGATAGATAGATAGATAGATAGATAGATAGATAGATAGATAGATAGATAGATAGATAGAAAGATAGATAGATAGATAGATAGATAGATAGATAGATAGATAGATAGATAGATAGATAGATAGATAGATAAATAGATAGATAGATAGATAGATAGATAGATAGATAGATAGATAGATAGATAGATAGATAGATAGATAGATAGATAGATAGATAGATAGATAGATATTTAGACAACTGAATGCCTTTCATTGAATGAAAGCCAGGCACCTGAAGAATAGTTGAATATTGATGTGTTATATATAAAGGTTTTTATTGAAGTGAAAAATTATTGAAAAGTATACAATTCATAAATACAATATTTGAACTGTTTACTACAAAAATTATCATACAAAGTATTTACAGTAAATACAAATAACATTATATTCAACACCTCCCCTAAATGTTACAATTGTATTTATACAAAAACAATATTAAAAGAAGTTTGCATACTAGTCTTTAACAAAATCAGAAACAATATTTAAACATTTTCGAAAATTCTCAAAAACAGGCTTTGAAAGGGGTTTAGTAAAAAAATCTGCTAATTGTGCTTTTGAATTAACAAAACACAGCTCAAATTCATGTTCAGAAAATTTTTCGCGTATAAAGTGATATTTCACATCAATATGTTTGGTCCTTTTATGGTATTCAGGATTCTTGATAAGTTTAATTGTGCTTTGATTATCCAAATATAAAACATTTTTTTCGATGTTGTATGCAATTTCTTTCAAAAAACGTTTCGTCCACACGATGTCTTTTACAGCTTCACATGCAGCAATATATTCTGCTTCAGTGGTTGATAGTGCAACTGTTCGTTGTTGTTGAGATTTCCATGTAACTGTACACTCACCCAACTGTGTTATAATTCCAGAAGTTGATTTACGATTTTCAATATCACCAGCGTAATCAGAATCAGAAAAAGTTTTCAATATACATCCGTTTTGCTTTGTGTAGAGCAAGCCATGGTTAATTGTTCCTTTAATATATCGAATAACTCTTTTTGCAGCATTTATATGAATTTGACATGGCATCTCCATATATCTGCTCAATACACAAACTGCATATGAAATATCAGGTCTACTTATTATTGATAAGTAAATTAATGAACCAACCAATTCTTTATAGGGAAACTGTTCCTTTGATTTTTCATCTGTAATATGATGGTTTATCCATCCTGGTTCCAAAGGCGTAGATACCGAATTACAATCTTGCATCGAAAATCTCTTAATAATCTTCTCCATGTACTGTCGTTGGTTAAGAAATATAGATTCTGAATTTATTATTTTAATTTGAAAGCCAAGAAATTTATTTATTTGACATTCTTTCATTTCGAAATTCTCACTTAGATGTTTAAGTAAATCATTAGCTAGTTTGGCATCATTATAAATTAACAACCCATCATCTACGTATATTGCCAATATAATTTTTGAACCTTTTATATTCTTGATAAAGACACATGTATCAGACATGCTAATTTTCATATTAAATTTGTCCAGAATTTCACAAAATTTTTTATTAAAGCATCTTGGAGCTTGCTTTAATCCATAAAGACTTTTATTTAGCAAGCAAACATTTTGAGGTTCTTGATTAAATCCAGGGGGTTGACTCATATAAATTTCTTCATTTAAATCACCGTACAGGAAAGCAGTCTTTATATCAAATTGTTTTAACGACATTCCTTCAGATACTGCTACTGCTAGCATAAGACGAACAGAGTCATACTTTACCACAGGACTAAAAGTTTCTTCGTAGTCGAGACCATGCTCTTGGGTAAAACCTCTAGCCACTAAGCGAGCTTTGTATCGTTCAATTGTGTTATCAGCTTTGTATTTGATTTTATATACCCAACGACAATCTACTAATTTTCTTCCTTCAGGTAATTTGCAAAGTTTCCATGTCTTATTTTTCATTAGCGCGTCATATTCTTCTTTCATAGCTAGTTTCCATTTTTCTGAATTTCTAGTTTTTATAGCTTCTTCATATGTAATTGGTTCTAAAAAATCCTCCTCCATTACAGAAAGAAACATTTCATCAATGTTTATTTTATTTTTTGGATTGGGCCTCAAATTATATTTTGTATTTGTTCTTCTGGTATTAGCACTTCCATTTTCAAAATTTACTAGTTGAACACTTGGATTTTCAGACTGAGATGAAATTGAAACAACTTCTTGGACATTTTCTAAATCTTGAATACATTCGTCTACTTGTACATTTATATTATTAGGTTCAAAACTTACAATTTCTTGACAGTTTTCATGATTAATTTCTTCTTCAACTTGTTCAGCATTTAAATTGTCACATACTTCAGATTCAAAAGGTTGACATGCTTCTTCAAAAATCTTGTAATGGCAAATGCTGTGATTGTCGTTACTGTTGTTGTTATTAATTATTACTTCAAGTTCATCACAAAAAATTACGTCTCTATATATTTCTACTTTATTGTTACTTTCAAAATATATACGATATCCTTTAACGTTTAAATCAAATCCAACAAAAATACCTTTCTTACTTTTTGCATCCCATTTTTTTCGTATTTGTTTTGGAATATGTGCATAAACTTGAGTACCAAAAACTTTTAAATGTTCAATTTTAGGTATTTTGTTAAACCAAATTTCAAATGGAGATTTATTCTTGATTGAACTAGGACCAGTTCTATTTAATACATATACAACATAATGTACTGCTTCAGCCCATAAAAACTTATTTAAGTGTTTACTTTGTAGAGAACATCTTGCTAGTTCTACAATTGTCCGCATTTCTCTTTCAGCAGCTCCATTCTGTTCCGGGGTGTAAAATACAGTTTTCTGATGTTGTATACCGCAATTTTTAAACAACTGATCCATGTGTTTGTTTATAAATTCTGTACCATTATCGGATCTAAAGATGCTAATTTTGATATTTTGATTTTTCATCATGTTTAAAAAATGTTTAACATTTTCAAAAACTTCGCTCTTTTGTTGTAGAAAGTAAACCCACTTGAATTTGGAAAAATCATCTTTTAGCAATAAAAAATATTTTGATTTTCCAATTGAAAGTTCCTCCATCGGACCACAAATATCTGCATGAATTATTTCACCAGGAGCTTTTGAATTATTTTTACTTGAAGTATATGGTAATTTATGTTGTTTACCAAAACAACATCCTTCACATATTTTGTTATCATCAACTTTGAATTTAATATTTCGTAAGTTTAATACCTCTTTAACATGTTTTGGGTTTTGATGAACGAACCTTTGATGCCATATCCTTGAATCAATACTTGTGTTTGTAGTATAATTACATTGATTAGTAATTACTTTTAATTCCAATTCGAATAAGTTGCCATTTCTATGACCAATAGCTTCAACTTTATTATTTCTAATAAAAGTGCACATATTTTTGTTTGATTTCATTTCATATCCTTTATCCATGACTGCAGTTGTTGAAAATAAATTAACTGTGATACTAGGTACAAAAAGAACGTTCTCCAAGTATTTTTGCTTCCAACCATCATCACCATTAATAAGAACATCAATGTTTCCTTCGCCTACTGCATTCAAAATTGTTCCATCTCCAATTTTTATTTTGGACGGTTCTTCAAACTTACGATAACTTGAAAACCATTCTCTATGTGCTGTCATATGTTCAGAAGCTCCAGAATCAATTAACCATGTTTTATTCGGATTTGAAACATTTGCTCTCCTAACCATGAAAGCATTAGATTTGGAATTATGTGGCTTAAAGTTCTTCTTTTTCTTCAATAATGGACAATCTTTCTTCCAATGACCTTCTTTATTACATTTAAAACATTTACCCGGCTTTTTGCTCTCATCACGTAGATTTTGTCTTCTTGTAGTAAAAGCATCTGCCATTTCCAAATCGCGATTCAAACGTGATTGTTCTAAAATGAGGCGATTAGTTAAATTTGCAATATTCCTTTTATTTTCTTCAGTAGATTCCCAAGCAGTAACAAAGTGATTATAGGTTGACGGTAACGTCATTAAAATCTTTGTAATAATCATATTTTCTGTCAACGGTTCACCTAAATTTCTTAATCGTTCAGCAAGTTCTTCTATTTTGGCAATATGTAATTCAATAGTGTCTTCTGAACTCTTTTTGAATTCATAGAATTGTTGTTGCAACAAATGAATGCTTACTTCGGTCTGCATTTCATGTACACTATGTAATTTTTGCCACATTTCATTAGCTTCTTTACAACACATCAAGTATTTCATAATAACGTTATCAATTGAGGTAATAATAATCCTTTGAGCTTTGATATCAGCTTTCTCCCAAATTTGTAGATTTTGAAGATATAATGCATTATTTGCATCGCCACCACCTTCTGGCATAACTGGCTTTCGGTAGGAACCATCAACAATTTTGTAAAGGTCCATGGATTTTAAAATAATACGCATCTGGAACTTCCATGAACACCAATTCACAGCTCCGCGTAATTTTTCAATTTTAAATTCTTCCATATTTAGCCCTTACCTATTATTACTAACCCCTTTCAAAAATTCTAGATTACAACACTAATCTATATATTTAAAATTTTATTTAATATTTAAGAAACCTTTTCTGCTCTTACAACACCAGCTTCAGCTTTTATTTTATTTTCCCTTTTATTTTATTTATCCTTTCTAGGCGACTTGAAAATAGTAAGAAACTTACTGATAATTCAATATACCAAAGCGTCTTGATATTAAAATATATCCTTCAAGGCGTCTTGTGAAAAACTATTTCCTTTTTGATAATTTTCTTTCTAGGCGTCTTGAAATCTTTACTATTTCCTTCTAGGCCACTTGCTATTCTTTAATATCCTTTATTTTTTGAAAATTTGCACAAATATTTCTTTATATTTATTCCATAAATTATATTATGCCCTTATCGAGAGTGTCCTGGGCCCATAACCAGTTGAATATTGATGTGTTATATATAAAGGTTTTTATTGAAGTGAAAAATTATTGAAAAGTATACAATTCATAAATACAATATTTGAACTGTTTACTACAAAAATTATCATACAAAGTATTTACAGTAAATACAAATAACATTATATTCAACAAGAATATTTGGACCGATCTAGAATTCAATGAAATTTGTGTTTGTAAACTTCAAGTGATTCATGAAATAATCTTTTAATACTTACTAATACTTTTTATAAATTAATAATTTAGTTTTTGATGACGAATTTGGGGGATACCCCTTGCATTAAGTTAGCTATAGAAATAGCTTAAAAATCACAGATGTGTTGTACTTAATACTTGATTGGATTCATAGTTCATTAGTTGGACTCATATACTAGTACTATTCCCATTTTCCTGAAGTTAATTGTTTTAGTCTATCAAACTGCAGGAATTTTGACAGATGTTTTGCAAATTTATTAATTAATTTAATTAAAATTGTATTTATTTAAAATGGATTTTATCTTTTCATTTATGTACACAAAATCCAGTAGCAAACTCTATTTATACCCTTCACCTTCGTGGATCCTTATAGGTAGCGGAGATGATTAAGCCATATCCGTCTGTCTGTCTGTCCGTCTGTCTGTCTGTCTGTCTGTATGTTTGTTGAAATCAGTTTTTAGAAGACCCCAGATATCTGCGAGATCCGAATCTTCCATAATTCTATCAGACATACGACCGGCAAGAACGCTATTTAAAATCAGCAAAATCGGTCCATAAATAACGAAGATATGAGCAAAAAACCGAGACAACCTCTGAAAATTTCATATAAAATTTAGATTTTTTATTCATGCTCAGACAGAAACTGCAAAAAACAAAAACAAAATACATAACAATACGGTAAATATTGTTATTGTAATTTGTTTATAAAAGCAAAGCAGAGCAAGAGCAGCAGAGCAAGAGTAGCAGAACGAGAGCAGCACTAATGTTTTGTTATTGGCTAGAAATATGAAATTAAGTATGTAGAGCCTGGATAAAGTGAGAACCTATAAAAGGGGACTTTCTGGTACTTTTTCGTTCTTCAAAAGGTATTTTTTGAAATTTCTGTAATATTGAACCTAGAAACATGAAATTATGTATGCATGGCCCGGATTAAGTGAGGGCCCAAACAAGGGGAGTTTTTGGTACTTTTTCGTTTTTCAAAAGGTACTTTTTGCAATTTCTACAATATTGAACCTAGAAACATGTAATTAAGTATGTATGGCCCGGATTAAGTGAGGACCCATAAAAGGGGACTTTTTCGTTGTTCAAAAGGTACTTTTTGCAATTTCTACAATATTGAACCTAGAAACATGTAATTATGTATGTATGGCCCGGATTAAGTGAGGACCCATAAAAGGGGACTTTTTGGTACTTTTTCGTTCTTCAAAAGGTACTTTTTGCAATTTCTACAATATTGAACCTAGAAACATGTAATTAAGTATGTATGGCCCGGATTAAGTGAGGACCCATACAAGGGGACTTTTTGGTACTTTTTCGTTTTTCAAAAGGTACTTTTTGCAATTTCTACGATATTAAACCTAGAAACATGTAATTATGTATGTATGGCCCGGTTTAAGTAAGGACCCATAAAAGGAGACTTATTGGTACTTTTTCGTTTTTCAAAAGGTACTTTTTGCAATTTCTACGATATTAAACCTAGAAACATGTAATTAAGTATGTATGGCCAGGATTAAGTGAGGACCCATGAAAGGGTACTTTTTGGTACTTTTTCATTCTTCAAAAGGTACTTTTTGAAATTTCTATAATATTGAACCTAGAAACATGTTATTAAGTTCGTATATCCCGGATTAAGTGAGAACCAGTAAAAGGGGACTTCTTGGTACTTTTTCGTTCTTTAAAAGGTACTTTTTACAATTTCTACAATATTGAACCTAGGAACATGTAATTAAGTTTGTATGGCCCGGATTAACTGAGGACCCATAGATGGGGACTTTTTGGAACTTTTTCGTTCTTCAAAAGGTACAAAAGGCTTTAAACACATCATGGTGAAGGGTATATAAGATTCGGCACAGCCGAATATAGAACTCTTACTTGTTTTTTTTTTTGTTTTTGGTTTTTGTTTGATCAAATACATTTGCAAGTTTTGCAAAGATAGTTTGCTACAAAGAGTGAATGCAGCTTTTATTTAGAAATAAGCTTTCTTTATTCAAAACTGATTTTACGGGATCATATTTCTGACGATTGCACTACATATGCATATAAAATGATAAATTGAACTGCTTCACAAAGTGAAGGACAAGCTAAGAATAAAAGCTTTAATAAAACATTTCTTTCTTCTTTTTCATTTAATATTTAATGATAATAAAATGATCAATTGTTTTAGCATTTTACATATTTAATTCATTCATTCATTTCATTTGTTTATAGCAATGCAACAACATTGACACTAATTTTTTTTTAAAAATCATATTAAAAGTTTATTAATCTTCAAGAAAAAGAAAAACAAACAGCTTTGTTTGTGGCTTATAAATGAAATAGATTTAAAATGTTAGAAGAACCTTATTCATTTGGTAAATTAAAATTGTGGTTTATAAAAACAATTGTCATATGAATAATAGCAAAAATTATTTTAATGATTTAAAACGAGAAAATTCCATTAATATTTTTGTGTACTTTTTCTACAGCTGGTGTGGCACAATCGAATGTACCCTTTATTGGACCCGATGAAGTACCACCACCTTATCAGCAGGGTACAGCTGGTGGTGTACCCATGGTTACTTGCCGTGTATGTCAGGGTATGATTGATATAACCTCGAAGCGAGATCAGCACGTTGTTAAATGTCTTCAGTGTAATGAAGCTACAGTAAGTGCTTTTGTTTATTGTGTTTTTTATTTATTCATATGTTTAAATTTTTATTTATAATTTTGATTTATTAATGTTTTTTTATTTATTTTTCAGCCCATACGTAATGCACCACCTGGTAAAAAGTATGTACGTTGCCCTTGCAATTGTTTGCTCATTTGTAAAAGTTCATCTCAACGTATCGCTTGTCCACGTCCCAATTGCAAGCGTATTATTAATTTAGCACCCAGCCCAGTAACACCACCTGTACCCACTATGCCGGGTATGTGTCGTGTCACCTGTGGCCATTGTTCGGATACATTTTTGGTAAATATTTGTGATTTTTTTTTTAAAAACGAAAAGAATAGTTGTTTTTTAATGTTTATATTTCTTCTCTTTATAGTTTAATACATTTCACAATTCTTTGGCTCGTTGCCCTCATTGTAGAAAGGTTTCATCGGTGGGCTCTCGTTTTGCCTGTGGTCGTGGCATAATTTTTGTCATTATTGGTTTAATTGTATTATTTGCTGGCATTGGTATAACTGTTGGCACACATAATTATGCTAGGGTAAGTTTTAATATGAATTTTATAAATGATTGCAGAGTAACAGCAAAGTTGTTTTGTTAAGAATCTGACGACATATTGGATAATCAAAGAATGCCGTGTATTTTAAAATGTATTAGAGAGATATTCTATAATAAGACTATGTGTACCTTTTCATTGCAAATGTTTGAGTAATTATATAGGTGTTGAACTATCAGGTTACGTTTAGATAAAGGGAATGTGGAAATTGACGTCTGGTATTGATCTTAGGTCGGGTTTCCTTACTACTCAGTTAAACTAGTCTTAACTTGCTGTTAGGTTAAACTCGAAACAAATTTACACGGACTTTAACCGATGATTAAAAACATAAACAGTTAACAGCTGTTTTTTTGCAAAAATAACTTTTGTAAAATGAAAAATTTTAGAAAAAAATTAAATAAGCATTTAAAACAATAATAATATTGATAAAAACGATCAGAAAATTGCTGTTTACTTCAAATATTAAGTTTTTGTTAATTGTGTTTTTTCACTTATAACTTAAGTTTAATTGGCCAATTACACTGAGTTAAACTAAGGGCGGGTTTCTTACTCCCCAGTTAAACAAGGCTTAACTTGGTGTTAGATTAAACTCGAAACAAATTTAGGCGGACTTTAACCGATGATTGCGTTTTTCAGTTTTAGATTTAAGTTCATTTAACTTTGTTAGTATTGCCAACTTTTCACTCAAAAACATAAACAATGAACAGCTGTTTTTTGCAAACAATACTTTTGTAAAATTTTGGAAAAATGTTAAATAAACATTTAAAACAATAATAAATAAAACAAAACAAATCAGAAAATTGCTATTTACTTAAAATATTAAGTTTTTGTTCTTCCGAAATCATTGTTTTATTCTTTTTGTTAATTGTGTTTTCTCACTTATAACTTGAGTTTAATTGGCCAATTACACTCAGTTAAACTAAGATAATATGTATCTTTACTGATAACTGAAAAACACGAAACAGTTATAAAACCCGGTTTAACCAAAGAATGAAGATTATATCTATCAGTAAAACCCGCCCTAAGATAAATAACTTTACTGCAGTAATCATGATTACTGAAAAACACAAAACATATTTTAAACCAAGTTTAACCAAAGATTGAAGAATATCTTTATCAGAAAAAACATAAAACATATATTAAACCAAATTTAACCGAAGAATGAAGATTATCTGTATCGGAAAAACGCCACATTACTTATTACTGAAAAACAAAAAAACATAGGTTAAACTGGGTTTAAACAAAGAATAAAAATTATCATTACCTGAAAAACTTGCCCTTACAAGTTATTCGATCAAAATAGATTAAAAACCCCAAATAAAGTGTTTCAATGAAATCACCTTTCAAACCTCGAAGTCTATCAATCTCTAGGTCATGAATACTTATAAGCTACAGCAGAGAGTAGATAAGAATGAAGTAGTCATACTGAAGAGGAACATAATGATAAATCCTCACTATTTTATTATGTGAGATCATCAAATTAGTATTTGTTTTCTGCCACGTTTAGGATAAAATTTAAGCATATTCTTTACATTGTCAATTATTGTATTGTTGTTGTTGTTGGGGGTTGACAGCACTTGGCCGAATAATTCGCATCATTTCGGTACGTAGAACTGGCCGTTGGGGAAGCGTTGTTTTGTAACAGCTCTATTATGTACAACAGTTTAGTTGGGGATCTATATTAATGTTCAGACATACAAATTTTACTACAACACCTGGATATGTCCATAAATCCATTAAAAAAAATGAAGTAGGATTGGCTGTGCAATTGAATAATTCGCATCATTCCGGTCTAGTCAACAACGCATTATGTTGTCTACAATCGTTGTTATACAATCGTCTCATTATCCATGCCCCAAGAGGTACCAGCTGAAGCTTTAAGGACCTTGTTTTTGTTTCGAACCTTTTGGTTGATGTAATTTGCGTACCCTGCAAAGTAAAGGAGGTTGGCAAATAATATCCCTAATATTTTCGGGTTTTGAACTGTGGGGATAGTACTTCCTTCGACGGAGATGTTTAGCGCCGTCCTTCTTTGCTCCAGAGGTGAAAAGTGATACCGAGGATTTAGAAGCAGATAACCTAAGTTTGCGTTCCTTAAAAAAGTCTGTAATTGTGACCAAGTACATCAACAACAAGACATCAATGGGGGGTTCAGGAAGCCCGGCAAGATAAATATTGAAGAGTAAAGGACAAAGTGTTGTAGTGTTGGCTGAACAGTTGAATATGTGATGATGTGGAAACGAAACGGTTTATGTGTGACCAGTAGGCATTAAGGCTATTGCTGCTTCCTAAATTTTTGTTGTGGAATCTGAAATTGCATAGTGAGTTGCTCATGAAATTTCTTTACTTTGAAACTTCAAAAAATTCAAAATCAATTTCTTATGGACACATATTGTAAATTAAATTGCTACCCTTGCAAACATTGCAAATTTAGTACAAAAACTAAATATAGTAAAAAGAGCCAAAAACAAGTTTAATCTGGGTAACTGTGATTTGCAATACACGGTTTAATTTGACAGCGTAAAAATCATTGCAAATTTATCGGGAAAATATACAAAAACAAACAAAGCAAATTTTCACCTTTTAACATTTACACAAATTATTCAGTAAATTGATAAAATAGAAATGAATTCATAGTAAAAATACTATTATATAACTACTACTTCTTGCAAATATACCACGAAAACTTCACACTATTGCCATATATTTAAAAATGTTTGTTGATTATTTCCACCCTCACTTATGTTGATGTGATAATTAATTTTTTGCATATTGTTTTAAACAAACAAACAAACAAATTATCTCTTATTACTCTCCACAAAAATTATGCAATTATCTTGACAATACACAATGAAAATTAAAAATAAATTGTTATAAACAAATATAAACAATTTATATAAAAATTAAATGTTATTAAACTTTTTTCCACCACCAAAAGAAATTTAACTGATACAAGTTTTAACTTACAGACTATTGGTGTTGAGTTTTTTTTAATGTGAAATATGAATGAATCATTATTTATTTATATGCTAATGAATTGTATAAGAATTTACTCATTTTGGAAAATATGCAATTAACTATTATTTACTAGACCTCTACTAGCTTTGAAAATTTGATCAAGTGTTGTAAAAAAATAATTTTATACATTTTGTTGTTGAGGTTTAGAAAACTGCATAATTTTTGATGCATTTACTATAGCTGCAAATTGATTATTAACAAGATTTGCAAGACTTAAACAAGTCTATCAAATAATACTTTTGCATATTTTGTTGATGAATATTAAAGTAGAGAATGTATCAGTGTAGTATTTAAAATAAAATAATTATTATTTTTTACAGTGGTATATATGGCATATTTACAAGTATAGTAAAACTTCTTAATATTTGAGAAATTTACAATGTTTGCAAGCTTAATTTGTTACCAAGAATGTATTATGTATTCTTTGCTATAAAAAGTGAAAATATTTTCTTAAATATTGCATATTTGCAAGTACTGTCTTGGTCTTGCAATATTTAGTATTTAAAAAACTTTTTTGTTTTGAAATTTAACCGATTTACTACATTTACAACATTTGAAAGGTTAATGATGAAAAGAGATGAAAAGTCCTTTGTAGCTAATCTCTATAGTAAGTTAATTACTTTTAAAGGATGATGAAATATACCAAAGCCTCTACACCCATTGTCTCAGGTCGGAATCAAACCCACCATCTCCGATCTACCATACTAGAACACTGAACTATCGACAATTTGATCTTCGCTTCGGAACAACCCGAGTAATACTTGGCCAAAGATTATCAACTCATCTACAGCTATATCAACCGAAAGTTTTTTCTCCAGAAAATAACTATCGGCCACAGTCGAACTGTAACAAAAACAACTAACCTACCGAAGGCCACATTCTACAAGTCTTGCTAATTCTTGCATGTATTTTTAAGAGCAGTAAAGATCTAAAAACATTGGACAGATTATACACAGTGAAGCTGTATTGGGTACCGGGACATTGTGATATTTGGAAAAACGAGATCGCAGATGAATTGGCCAGAAAAGGGTTCAGAGCACGATCTTAATATTAGGGATAGTTCTGGGAAGACTCCTATATGTTATTACTATATAATTATTTCAAAAACTTAACCAACCGATTCTGGCACAGTAGACTGCATTGCAGGGTTTCTAGGGCACTATGGCCGAAATTAAAATCAAAAGCAACCATAATACTATTAGTACTAAACAGGAAGTGTATAGGGGCCATAACAGGGGTAATAACTGGCAATAAAGGCCCTAATTGCGCTGGATTTTCGTAGGTAATGTGAAAACGAAAAGGAACTGGAAACAGTTGGCCATATGGGAAGCTGTCCCAGAGTACAGAGTCTAAGACTTGAATGGCTAGTTAGAAGATTCCACGATGAGCTGAGGGATGTAGCAAGATGTGAATAGATGACATGTTGGGTTTTGCCTGGGAAATATCTTGGTTATTCGGGTAACGGACAATGGAGATTTCCCATTCATGTCCAATTCCTTTATGGGGAGAAATTCTTACTCTTCTTACTTTTTTCTCTCTCCATTTTATGTCTTCTCTCCAATTCTCTTGTTTTTTATTCACAATGAACCCTTTGGGTCTCCGAGTGCATGTATACCTTGATATAAACTAAACTAAAGATCTAAATAATTTTGCTACTAAGGCCGGGTTTCTTACTCCTCAGCTAAACTAGGCTTAACTTGCTGTTAGATTAAACTCGGAACAAATTTAGGCGGACTTTAACCGATGATTGTGTTTTTCAGTTTTAGATTTAAGTTCAGTTAACTTTGTTAGTATTACCAACTTTTCACTCAAAAACATAAACAATGAACAGCTGTTTTTTGCAAACAATACTATTGCAAAATGGAACATTTTGGAAAAATGTTAAATAAACATTTAAAACAATAATAAATAAAACAAAACAAATCAGAAAATTGCAATTTACTTAAAATATTAAGTTTTTGTTCTTCCGAAATCATTGTTTCATTGTTTTTGTTAATTATGTTTTCTCACTTATAATTTGAGTTTAATTGGCAAATTACACTCAGTTAAACTAAGATAATATGTAACTTTACTGATAACTGAAAAACACGAAACATCTATTAAACCCGGTTTAACCAAAGAATGAAGATTATCTCTATCAGTAAAACCCGCCCTAAGTCTAAAAGTATTTTTAAACATATTGCATATTTACAATCCTTGCCTGAGTATTGCAAAATTGAGGAAAGTGTTGCCAAAAAATTTTCATTTATTTTATATGTAAAAGTTTAACAAAATATTGATTTTTAACAGATTTACTATGACTGCTGGGATAATATATAATGAAAAGAAGTAAAAAGTTCTTTGTAGTTTATTTGCAAGAGTAGTCATTTTCTCGTAAATGCAATCAATTGTAGGAAATACAATTCTTAAGAGATTTTTTGTTTAAATTATAACGTTTGCAAGATATGCAGTTGATTACTGTTGAAACCTATTAATCTTTTCTACTTGTTTTTTCTCTCTCAACAGGATCACGCGGGCATTTATGTGGCATATATTGGAATCTTTTTAATAAGCTTTTTCCTTTGTGCGCGTTCACTTTATTATTTCCGTTTAAAAGTCTCGCATGTTGATGGTCCCATGTAAATAAACACGTATTTAAAACGCTTTTTGTAGCAGCATTCCTTTTGATATTACAAAAAACATAAAAAAAACAAAAAATATAATTAAACAAAAGCAACATGTTTTTCTACTTTAAAAACAAAACGAAACAACAAAGCAAAGCAACAACAAACAAATATATGAACAACAACATAAGAACATATATTTATTAAAAAAACAAAAACAAAAAGATATTTAATATATTTAAAAGAAAACCAAACAAAAAAACAAGCTGATGAAATTTAAATCTATTAAATAAAAATGAAATATTAAAAACAACAATAAAACACAAGAAAGTATGTAAAATGTTTCATTAAAAAAAAATTATATAAATAAAGTAAAACATATAATTAATAAATATTAATTAATATTTAAATGTTACAGATTTACCGAAAACAGAAACAGAAAACAAACTTTCTACTCTCTACTAAAAAAAACAAACATCAAAATGTACACATAAACGTGCTAAATACATATACAATTTACATATAAATATAAAAAATTAATAATAAATTTATATATTTAAAAAAACAACAATTTAAACAATTTAATTAAATGTTAGCAAAGTTAGACTTTTATGTTTAATCTGCTTAACATTTATTATTTGTGTTAAAGTATTGTTTTATTCTCTTTTAAAATGCCCTTTAATTTTTGTTTTCTGTTTTTATTATTATTATTAAATATAATATTAAAAATAAAAATTCATATTTTTCTTTAAAATAAAGTAAATAAATAAAATATTAAAACAACACCACCACAAATTTAATAACAAAAAAAAAACAAAATACAATTAAATGCCTTTTGAACATAATATAAATATAAAACTATTTCTCTCTCTCCTCCCCCCCTATTTAAGCTCTACTTACTTTAATTTTATTATGTAAAAAAAAAAATTAAAATAAAGTTTATTTCTTTGATCAACAACATGCTTAAGATTTTTCTTTAAATTATTTAATTTTCAATTAAAATTATTTATGTTTATGGCTGGTCAAACATTATTTTCTTTAAGTAAAACTTTAGCTTGTGTCTTTTTGTTAAGCATTATGTTTTTTTTTTAACTAAATTTATTTTTATTTTTAAAAGGAATTTATTTATCTCTATTAATTTTTCTTGCTTATTTTCCTTATTTTCTTTTTCATTTTGTAATTGTTTTTTTTTTATAAATAATTTTAACTTTTATATATATACATAATTAATTACTTATATATTTATATAAATCATATCATATTATCTTTATGTATTCTTTATTTTTTTAATTAAATAGTTTTTCTCCTTTTTTCTCTCAGTTTAAAACAATTCAGCAAAAGATACAAATAAAATCGTAATTATTATAAAGAAAATGGAAAAAAACTTAAATAATATTTGCTAAAATAAAAAAAAAAACATATTTGTGAAAATAAAAAACAATTATTATACATTTAAATTATATTTAGATCGATTATTATTACAATTACGATACCATTTATTGTAAATAAAGAAATATAAGATTATAAAACAAAATCCTTAAAAAAATTCTTTCTTTACTTCAACAATTTTTAAAGTATCCAAATTTAAAGATAATAAAGCATTATTTCACTACCACCACTGTATCACCTCCGACACCCGGCACTCCTGCCTCCAATAATAAACCCTTAACATCATCCACCGTAATGTCTTTGTCAGCACATATAAATTCTAAAAACTCCTGAAATTCTTCATAATCTAAACGCCATTTTCTGCAAAAAAAAATAAAAGTTTTACTTAACAAGTAAGACCTGATTCACACTAGGAAACTTTTGAGTTTTGTGTGTGAGAGAAAGAAATATCAACCATCTCCTTCTCTCACACACAAAATCAAAAGTTTCCCAGTGTGAACCAGGTCTAAGAGTTCTATATTCGGCTGTACCGAATCTTATATACCCTTCACCCTTATGTGTTAAAAACTGTAAGTACGAATTTTATTACAAAAAATAAAAAAAACTATAATTGCAAAAATGGTAAGGTACCAAAAAGTCGGATTAGGATTACGTGGGTTCTCACTTAATCCTAATTTTCATATTTCAAAGTTCAATTTTATAGAAAATTCAAAAAAAAAATTCAAAAAGTACCTATTGTAGAACGAAAAATGTACCTTTTGAAAAACGTAAAAGTACCAAAAAGTTCCCTTTTGTAGGTTTTTACCTAATTCCGACTCTACATACCAAATTTCATGTTTCTGGGTTCATTATTAAAGAAAACTCAAAAAGTACCTTTTGAAGAACGCAAAAGTACCAACAAGTTCCCTTTAATGGCTTCTAACTTCTAACTAAAGCCAGGCTTCACATACATAATTTCAGGTTTCTAGTCAATAAAAACACACTAGTGCTGCTCTCGTTCTACTCGTTTCATGTTTCTTAGTTCATTATTATAGAAAACTCAAAAAGTACCTTTTGAAAAACGCAAAAGTACCAAAAAGTTCAATTTAATGGCTTCTAACTTTAGCCAGGCTTCACATACTTAATTTAATGTTTCTAGTCAATAAAAACAAACTCTTGCTGCTCTCAATTTTTGATGAAATTTTCAGAGATTGTCTCGGATTTTTGCTCATATCTTTGTTATTTATAGACCGATTTTGCTTATTTTAAATAGCTGGTCTAACAGAACTACTGAAGATTCGGATCTCGCTGAAACAGACAGACGGACTGACAGACCTGGCTTAATCGATACCGCTATCTATAAGGATCCAGATTATATATACTTTATAGGGTCAGAAAATTTTATTATAGAAATTACAGACGAAGGTGAGGGGTATAACAAGAAACAAAATTTGTAAAAAATCTCCACCATAATTTACTTAAATTTCATATAAGTTAAGCCTGTCTCAGTTAAGCTAAATGTTGTCTTCAAAAGTTTCGCCTGATCCAGCCAATAGTCGATTTGTGACAGCAATATACAATCATAGACCACGTTATCCAAATCGAAGTTAATAACATTGTAATTGGCATACAAATGAAATAATGATTCCAAAGTATGTTTTTTGGGTTTATCGTCGTCATCGGCCATAATTTTGACAATTTAAGTCGAGATTTAAAAATTAATAAAAATAAATTATCCACAATAAAAAATGTAATATATATTAAGAATAAATAAAAATTTGTATTGGCTGTCATGGAAATTTGTCTGATATACCTACATATCTTCGACACGATATACATATGTATATGAATACATCACTCAGAAACATTGGACTTTTAGAATACTAAGTATCCTAAAAGAGAACGCTATATAAGATTTCACAGCAACATTTCCCATGTAAAGGAGCGGACACTGTTTGCTTCTTAAATATAACCTAAAACATGCATGCAATTGTATTTTAAAGTTGGCTTAAGGTTCTAATATTTAAAGTAAAATACATTCAAAAATAAGAAAGAATTCCCCAAAAATAGATTCGTGTATATTCCCTATTGACTGATTGCCATTTCTTCAAATAAAATTTATTTAAAACACATTAAATTTCTATAAACTTTCTAAAATATAAAGCAATTTTAAATATAACGGAAATACAACAAAACAGATTCTCTCAAATGTAAACAAAAGTTATTGTGATTAAGGTTATTATAAAGAAATTAAGCAACACTGATACTTCCTTAATAAAGCTATTGTGAATGGTTTATAATGAAAAACAGTGTTACCACTTCTTTTTATATAAAAAGCAAATAAAAAAGCAATATAATAATATCAACAATTATGTTAAAAGTTGTAATTATTTAGTGTTCTAGTCTGGAAGACTGAAGGATGTTGGGTCGATTCTCACCTGTGGCAGTGGTTAAGGAGCTCTAGAAATAGAGACCTAGATGTATTTCGTCAATTTCTTGTATATAAATCGTTGACATTTTTAGTATCAGCCGCCGACGCCGTTAACATTTGTCGCCACAGAGCTCTGATAAACAGTAGTAAACAAAAAAAATTCTGTGAAAAAATGTATTAATTGCAGGAAAATTTGTGAAATTTTTTATTAAATCTAATAAAAATGGAAACAACAAATGAAAATCAAACAAAAGAACAACCTTTACGACCATTTAAATTATAAGTATCAAAATTAAACCAGAAAAAGTAAAATCATATTTAATATAAATTGTTTTTGTTTATTAACAGCACGGCTCATCAGATAGTCAGCTTGACCGGCATAAGTTTCGAAAGAAAAAGTATAATTGTAAGTGGAAATCTAGAAAAATATTGTACGCACGTATAAAAAAATGATAATTTCATTCAACAGGGAGCTGTAGAACTTACCATTGTACCCACTAAAGAGAATTTACGAATAATAAGATTGAATGCCAAACAGTGTCGCATCTATCGAGTGCTGCTCAACGATGTCTGTGAGGCTGACTTTGTTTATTTTGATCCATTTATGGATATTTGTCAGGGTGATACAAAAACGTAAGTTTGCTTGTGTTAAATTGAGAAGATTTTAATTAATTTGTAAATTTTAGACGTTCCCTGGAAACTTTATCTAAAAATCATTTAATTGGTGCTCAAAAAACCGATCCTGATGTTAATTGCGGTGAGCTATTAATACAAATACCCCCTGAAGGATATCATATGATACAAGAGGGTCGTGGTTTACGTATAGGCATTGAATTTTCTTTGGAAAATCCTCAGGGTGGCATACATTTTGTTATACCACCCACCAGTGAAGATGAGACACAACCCAATAGTGCTCATATGTTTACATATGCCTATGAGAATTCCTCGCGTTTGTGGTTTCCTTGTGTCGACAGTTTTGCTGATCCTTGTACATGGAAATTGGAATTTACTGTGGATAAACATTTGACGGCGGTATCATGTGGTGAATTAATGGAGGTTGTTATGACTCCCGATCTGAGAAGGAAAACCTATCATTATTCTTTAACCGTACCGGTGTGTGCTCCCAATATTGCTTTGGCCGTGGGACCATTTGAAATATTCGTTGATCCTCATATGCATGAAGTA
>NC_060953.1:57883829-57926977 GCF_022045245.1 Lucilia cuprina
TTTTTCTCCTAAAAGGTTTATAGAGCCAATACATTAAAAATTAAATTTTGAAATTTATAACAAAAAAGTTTTTAATCCATAGAATACAATAATATGTATGAATATAATCGCATATAAATATTTTATTTAATATTCAATGTCGTAGTGTTAAACAAAATAGAATTGAAATCTTAATAAAATAAATCATATAATTATAAAATCTTAAATTACATTTGTTTGATTTGTTTAGTCTAAATACCAGTGTAGTATCTAGTCTATAATCTAGTCTCCAGTCTATTCTATAATCTAGTCTATAGTCTATTCTATAGTCTATAGTCTATTCTATAGTCTAGTCTATAATATAGTATAGTCTATAGTCTACAGATTTCGCTTGTTTTTGCTGTATCTTTTATAGTTTTCAAGAAAAACGGACCTTTATGTTTTCACTCAAAATATCGGGCTTTGGTATGAAATACAAGTGATCACAGATTTCGCTTGTTTTTGCTGTATCTCTTATAGTTTTCGAGAGAAACGGACTTTTATGTTTTCACTCAAAATATTGGTTTTTGGTATGAAATACAAGTGATCACAGATTTCGCTGGTTTTTGCTGTATCTCTAATAGTTTTCGAGAAAAACGGACTTTTGTGTTTTCGCTCAAAATATTGGTTTTTGGTATGAAATGCAAGTGATCACAGATTTCACTTGTTTTTGCTGTATCTCTTATAGTAGTCGAGAAAAATGGAATTTTATGTTTTCACTCAAAATATTGGTTTTTGGTATGAAATACAAGTGATCACAGATTTCGCTTGTTTTTGCTGTATCTCTTATAGTTTCCAAGAAAAACGGACTTTTGTGTTTTCGCTCAAAATATTGGTTTTTGGTATGAAATACAAGTGATCACAGATTTCGCTGGTTTTTGCTGTATCTCTAATAGTTTTCGAGAAAAACGGACTTTTATGTTTTCACTCAAAATATTGGTTTTTGGTATGAAATACAAGTGATCACAGATTTCGCATGTTTTTGCTGTATCTCTAATAGTTTTCGAGAAAAACGGACTTTTGTGTTTTCGCTCAAAATATTGGTTTTTGGTATGAAATGCAAGTGATCACAGATTTCACTTGTTTTTGCTGTATCTCTAATAGTTTTCGAGAAAAACGGACTTTTGTGTTTTCACTCAAAATATTGGTTTTTGGTATGAAATGCAAGTGATCACAGATTTTACTTGAAATACAAGTGATCACAGATTTCACTTGTTTTTGCCATATCTCTTATAGTTTCCAAGAAAAACGGACTTTTGTGTTTTCACTCAAAATATTGCTTTTTGGTATAAAATACAAGTGATCACAGATCTCGCTTGTTTTTGCTGTATCTCTTATAGTAGTCGAGAAAAATGGAATTTTATGTTTTCACTAGTGATCACAGATTTCGCTTGTTTTTGCTGTATCTCTTATAGTTTCCAAGAAAAACGGACTTTTATGTTTTCACATAAAATATTGGTTTTTGGTATGAAATACAAGTGATCACAGATTTCGCTTGTTTTTGCTGTATCTCTTATAGTTTCCGAGAAAAACGGACTTTTATGTTTTCACTCAAAATATTGGTTTTTGGTATGAAATACAAGTGATCACAGATTTCACTTGTTTTTGCTGTATCTCTAATAGCTTTCGAGAAAAACGGACTTTTGTGTTTTCACTCAAAATATTGGTTTTTGGTATGAAATACAAGTGATCACAGATTTCGCATGTTTTTGCTGTATCTCTAATAGTTTTCGAGAAAAACGGACTTTTGTGTTTTCACTCAAAATATTGGTTTTTGGTATGAAATACCAAGTTTCCAAGAAAAACGGATTTTTGTGTTTTTACTCAAAATACTGGTTTTTGGTATGAAATATAAGTGATCACAGATTTCACTTGTTTTTTCCGTATCTCTTATAATTTCCAAGAAAAACGGACTTTTATGTTTTCACTCAAAATATTGGTTTTTGGTATGAAATACAAGTGATCACAGATTTCGCTTGTGTTTGCTGTATCTCTTATAGTTTCCGAGAAAAACGGACTTTTATGTTTTCACTCAAAATATTGGTTTTTGGTATGAAATACCAAATACCAAATCTCTTATAGTTTTCGAGAAAAACGGACTTTTGTGTTTTCACTCAAAATATTAGTTTTTGGTATGAAATACAAGTGATCACAGATTTCGCTTGTTTTTGCTGTATCTCTAATAGTTTTCAAGAAAAACGGACTTTTATGTTTTCACTCAAAATATTGGTTTTTGGTATGAAATACAAGTGATCACAGATTTCACTTGTTTTTGCTGTATCTCTTATAATTTTCGAGAAAAACGGACTTTTATGTTTTCACTCAAAATATTGGTTTTTGGTATGCAATATGTGTATGTTTTTATGTTTTCACTCAAAATATTGGTTTTTGGTATGAAATACAAGTGATCACAGATTTCACTTGTTTTTGCTATATCTCTAATAATTTTCGAGAAAAACGGACTTTTGTGTTTTCACTCAAAATATTGGTTTTTGGTATGAAATGCAAGTGATCACAGATTTTACTTGTTTTTGATGTATCTCTTATAGTTTTCGAGAAAAACGGACTTTTGTGTTTTCACTCAAAATATTGGTTTTTGGTATGAAATACCAAGTTTCCAAAAAAAATGGATTTTTGTGTTTTTACTCAAAATATTTGTTTTTGGTATGAAATACAAGTGATCACAGATTTCGCTTTTTTTTGCTGTATCTCTTATAGTTTCCGAGAAAAACGGACTTTTATGTTTTCACTCAAAATATTGGTTTTTGGTATGAAATACAAGTGATCACAGATTTCACTTGCTTTTGCCGTATCTCTTACAGTTTCCAAGAAAAACCGACTTTTGTGTTTTCACTCAAAATATTGGTTTTTGGTATGAAATACAAGTGATCACAGATTTCGCATGTTTTTGCTGTATCTCTTATAGTTTCTGAGAAAAACGGACTTTAATGTTTTCACTCAAAATATTGGTTTTTGGTATGAAATACAAGTGATCACAGATTTCACTTGTTTTTGCCGTATCTCTTATAGTTTCCAAGAAAAACGGACTTTTGTGTTTTCACTCAAAATATTGGTTTTTGGTATGAAATACAAGTGATCACAGATTTCGCTTGTTTTTGCTGTATCTCTAATACTTTTCGAGAATAACGGACTTTTGTGTTTTCACTCAAAATATTGGTTTTTGGTATGAAATACAAGTAATCACAGATTTCGCATGTTTTTGCTGTATCTCTAATAGTTTTCGAGAAAAACGGACTTTTGTGTTTTCACTCAAAATATTGGTTTTTGGTATGAAATACCATGTTTCCAAGAAAAACGGATTTTTGTGTTTTTACTCAAAATACTGGTTTTTGGTATGAAATATAAGTGATCACAGATTTCACTTGTTTTTGCCGTATCTCTTCTAGTTTCCAAGAAAAACGGACTTTTATGTTTTCACTCAAAATATTGGTTTTTGGTATGAAATACAAGTGATCACAGATTTCGCTTGTTTTTGCTGTATCTTCAATAGTTTTCGAGAAAAACGGACTTTTGTGTTTTCACTCAAAATATTGGTTTTTGGTATGAAATACAAGTGATCACAAATTTCACTTGTTTTTGCCATATCTCTTATAGTTTCCAAAAAAAACGGACTTTTGTGTTTTCACTCAAAATATTGCTTTTTGGTATAAAATACAAGTGATCACAGATCTCGCTTGTTTTTGCTGTATCTCTTATAGTAGTCGAGAAAAATGGAATTTTATGTTTTCACTCAAAATATTGGTTTTTGGTATGAAATACAAGTGATCACAGATTTCGCTTGTTTTTGCTGTATCTCTTATAGTTTCCAAGAAAAACGGACTTTTATGTTTTCACATAAAATATTGGTTTTTGGTATGAAATACAAGTGATCACAGATTTCGATTGTTTTTTTCTGTATCTCTTATAGTTTCCGAGAAAAACGGATTTTTATGTTTTCACTCAAAATATTGGTTTTTGGTATGAACTACAAGTGATCACAGATTTCACTTGTTTTTGCCGTATCTCTTATAGTTTTCGAGAAAAACGGACTTTTGTGTTTTCACACAAAATATTGGTTTTTGGTATGAAATACAAGTGATCACAGATTTCGCTTGTTTTTGCTGTATCTCTTATAGTTTTCGAGAAAAACGGACTTTTGTGTTTTCACTCAAAATATTGGTTTTTGGTATGAAATGCAAGTGATCACAGATTTCGCATGTTTTTGCTGTATCTCTAATAGTTTTCGAGAAAAACGGACTTTTGTGTTTTCACTCAAAATATTGGTTTTTGGTATGAAATGCAAGTGATCACAGATTTTACTTGTTTTTGATGTATCTCTTATAGTTTTCGAGAAAAACGGACTTTTGTGTTTTCACTCAAAATATTGGTTTTTGGTATGAAATGCAAGTGATCACAGATTTTACTTGAAATACAAGTGATCACAGATTTCACTTGTTTTTGCCATATCTCTTATAGTTTCCAAGAAAAACGGACTTTTGTGTTTTCACTCAAAATATTGCTTTTTGGTATAAAATACAAGTGATCACAGATCTCGCTTGTTTTTGCTGTATCTCTTATAGTAGTCGAGAAAAATGGAATTTTATGTTTTCACTAGTGATCACAGATTTCGCTTGTTTTTGCTGTATCTCTTATAGTTTCCAAGAAAAACGGACTTTTATGTTTTCACATAAAATATTGGTTTTTGGTATGAAATACAAGTGATCACAGATTTCGCTTGTTTTTGCTGTATCTCTTATAGTTTCCAAGAAAAACGGACTTTTGTGTTTTCACTCAAAATATTGGTTTTTGGTATGAAATACAACTGATCACAGATTTCGCTTGTTTTTGCTGTATCTCTTATAGTTTCCGAGAAAAACGGACTTTTATGTTTTCGCTCAAAATATTGGTTTTTGGTATGAAATACAAGTGATCACAGATTTCGCTTGTTTTTGCTATATCTTTGCCGTATCTCTTATAGTTTTCGAGAAAAACGGACTTTTGTGTTTTCACACAAAATATTGGTTTTTGGTATGAAATACAAGTGATCACAGATTTCGCTTGTTTTTGTTGTATCTCTTATAGTTTTCGAGAAAAACGGACTTTTGTGTTTTCACTCAAAATATTGGTCTTTGGTATGAAATACAAGTGATCACAGATTTCGCTTGTTTTTGCTGTATCTCTTATAGTTTCCAAGAAAAACGGACTTTTATGTTTTCACTCAAAATATTGGTTTTTGGTATGAAATACAAGTGATCACAGATTTCGATTGTTTATTTCTGTATCTCTTATAGTTTCCGAGAAAAACGGATTTTTATGTTTTCACTCAAAATATTGGTTTTTGGTATGAAATACAAGTGATCACAGATTTCACTTGTTTTTGCCGTATCTCTTATAGTTTTCGAGAAAAACGGACTTTTGTGTTTTCACTCAAAATATTGGTTTTTGGTATGAAATACAAGTGATCACAGATTTCGCTTGTTTTTGCTGTATCTCTTATAGTTTTCGAGAAAAACGGACTTTTGTGTTTTCACTCAAAATATTAGTTTTTGGTATGAAATACAAGTGATCACAGATTTCGCATGTTTTTGCTGTATCTCTAATAGTTTTGGAGAAAAACGGACTTTTGAGTTTTCACTCAAAATATTGGTTTTTGGTATGAAATACCAAGTTTCCAAGAAAAACGGATTTTTGTGTTTTTACTCAAAATACTGGTTTTTGGTATGAAATATAAGTGATCACAGATTTCACTTGTTTTTGCCGTATCTCTTATAGTTTCCAAGAAAAACGGACTTTTATGTTTTCACTCAAAATATTGGTTTTTGGTATGAAATACAAGTGATCACAGATTTCGCTTGTTTTTGCTGTATCTCTTATAGTTTTCGAGAAAAACGGACTTTTGTGTTTTCACTCAAAATATTGGTTTTTGGTATGAAATACAAGTGATCACAGATTTCGCTTGCTTTTGCTGTATCTGTTGAAGTTTTTGTGAAAGCGGACTTTTGTGTTTTCACTAAAAATATTGGTTTTTGGTGTAAAATATATACCACAGTCTACTTCTAGTCTAGTCTATATCCCAGTTTAGTCTATAGTTCAGTGTAGTCTATTGACCTGTCATCGGTATAGCAAACACCCATGAAATCGGGCATAGAACTTTATCAGTCTATTATAATGTATCTGTAAAAAGTATTGCCATTTTTTTTTTATAAAAATTTATTTAAATCGATTTATTAACAATTACAAAATAAAAATGTACATAATTTATTGAAATAAAATACTTAACTAAAATTTTAATACTTTTTTATGTTAATTTAATAAAATAATTAATAAAAATTAAAAAAAAATATTTTTAATGCGTATATAGTATGGGTGTATATATGCTTCATTTACTACTATTTCGTTTTCTTTTCTTCTACTTCGACTTTCGATTCTACTTCATCCTTTTCTTCTTCCTTGGCGCCTAGCACTTTCGTTTCGGTTTCATCTCGTGGACGTCGTTTTTGATTTTCGGGTATTGCTCGCAAATACGTTACACTGCCACCACCAATTGCCGTAGCAGTTTGTGGTTCAGAAGCTGAGGATACAATTTTCGGCGATGGCTCTGAAGGTCGTGCCACAAGAGCACGTTGATGAAGCGGTCTTTGAGGACCACCGTATTGAGGAACTTGATGATTTTGTTGCAATTGAGCGAAACGCATTAGGTGTTCATAGTTGACAGGTAATGCTGGAGGTTGTGGTGGTGGTTGATTACGATAATCGGGATGATCTTTGACGTATTGTTCATATGGAACGGGAATTGGTACGGGTACAGCGGTTACTGGATAACCAGCATCTACTAATGCCTGAAATTGTGCCTGTGTTAGAGGTTTACCTCCTGGTTGGGGTAAATGTAGTTGTTTCAAGTCATCTAATGTTTTGGGTTTAACGGTGCTAACGGGTCGAGAAGGTGTAGCTACTCCTGTTCCTTGCGATACGTAAATGCTTGATTGCGAAGTGGAAGGACCGGGTAAAGCATATTGTCTTAAATCAGTTGGTGGTGCCGAGTATTTAACAATAGCTGCTGGTGTCGGTTGAGCTGTAGGTTGTAAACTTCTATGTGGGTCAGGAGGACTAGGATAGAAATGTGTGGGTGACCCTGATGCCACCGAGGGTGAGGGTTCATAGAGTTGTTGTGCATATTTATGCGCTGGATAGTTAATTTCATTTTGGCGTGCCTTTAGTGGCGTCGGAGTTGTGACAAATTTAGTGCCATATTTTGAGCGATATGCTTTGGGTCTTGGTGAGGGTGAAGGTGCTGCATCATGGTAATAAAATTGTGATGCTTGTGCAGGTGGCTGGGCGGATGGTGTGGGGCCTTGAGCTTGTTGAGGATAAACTACTGGACCCAGCTTTTTAGCATCGATTACTTGTTGTGACACTGGGACGGGATAATTTTGTGTGGGCTGTGGATAGTTGTTATAACGAAACAGGGAGGGTACAAAGGGTTGCTCGTTGGCATCCAGAAGACTATTGGGAGCCGCTGTACTAGGCAGATATGATTTGGGTGTTCTGACTGAAGGTTGTGGCGGTGGTGGAGCCGGTCCTGGGGCTCTATGATGATGGTTAACTAATGCTGAGGGTTCATTTGAATTGTCTATAATCTGTACGGGTGCCACATTGGGTTTGTTGGAGGCCAACAACATTTCAATTTCTTTTTCCAAAGAAGATTTTGCCAAAGGATGATTGGGTAATGTTTTATAACTAATTTGAGGTTGATAGTAGGCAATTTGTGGTGGTAAGGGTTGTGGTGATGCTACCAATTCCTGTTGTGGTTGTTCCTCTCTAGGTCCTCCTTGCGGTAAGGGCAAGTATTTGGGTCCTCCTCTAGGCCTTTGTATATATTGAACATATTCTTGTTGGCCATCTTCCTCAGCTTCTAATCTTTGTCTATAACTTCCTAAACCTTGTGTTTGCAAACCAACCTTTTGTGAAGCAGCTCCAGCGGCGGCAGCAGCTTGTTGTTGTTGCTGCTGCTGTTGTTGATGACGTTCCTGGTGACGTTGTTGACTTTGCTGTTGCACAGCCTGATGTCTTCTCACTTGATCTTCATGATAAGCTCGAGCTTGTAATTCTTCTTCGAGTATTTTCAAAAATTGCTCTTCTGGTATAATTTGATATTGTGCCTGATGAGGATTTTTCTGTTCAGCAGGTTGCTGTTGTTGTTGTTGCTGCTGCTGCTGTTGTTGTACTGCCAAATGATATGGTATTTGTTGTCTATACAGATGGCCTCTTGGATGTAGAGGTATTGGTTGTTCTACTGCTACGGCATATCGTTGTTCAGTTTCCTCCACTTGTGTTGTATGGGCTTGGCCACGTAAACTGGCGGCTGTAGACTTTTTATTTTGACCCACTTGAGATTTACCCTGATTTGGTATTTTATGTTGATGTCGGTTTAAGTCCTGGAGATAGGCAAAGTGTTGAATCTGTAAAAGGTATGAAACGGAATACAAATTATGTATATTGTTAATAAAATTATACATTTGAAAATTTTCTTAAGAAAATTCAAGGCTTAAGAATTTTTTATTAGAAAATCTTTAGATTTTTTATTTGGAATTGCAGTTCTAGTTCAGTTTTAGTTCAGTTCTAGTTCAGTTCTAGTTCAGTTCTAGTTCAGTTCTAGTTCAGTTCTAGTTCAGTTCTAGTTCAGTTCTAGTTCAGTTCTAGTTCAGTTCTAGTTCAGTTCTAGTTCAGTTCTAGTTCAGTTCTAGTTCAGTTCTAGTTCAGTTCTAGTTCAGTTCTAGTTCAGTTCTAGTTCAGTTCTAGTTCAGTTCTAGTTCTAGTTCTAGTTCAGTTCTTGTTCAGTTCTAGTTTAAGGACATTTTTATGAAATAATTAATTCTTTTTTTTTATAATTTTTGAAAAAATTATGCAGATTTCTATTTAAAAATTGAGGCTCTTAACCTGTGTCTTAAGTCTTTTCATGTTTAATGGTTTATTTGTATGTATATTATGTTTGCATCTTAAGTCTTTTGTTTTGAAAGCCTTTACTGCCAAACAAAAAAAATACAAACAAAAGACACCACAACCTTTTTAAAAGTGCGTGTTATTTAAACATTAATAAGAGTTTTCCAAAAATAATTCACATTTCACGCCATTGACTGCAGTAATTAAGCGAAAATGAGGTAAATAAAGTAAATGTTTATATTTTCCAAAACCTTGGCCACGTTTATTGGTGTTTTGAAAACATCTTTTTATTAAAAAAAAAACAATTTAAATAACAGAAAAAAATTAAACTATAAAAATAATTGTGAGTAAATATTTAATAGAAAAAAAATAATAAATAAATATGCATACAATTAAATAAATGTTATAAAATTAAATCCACTTAAGTAGGCACTCAAAATTATATAAACAATTTTATTATCTAAGTAGTTGCAAAACTTAAAACATAATTTTATAATAAAAAGTTGCAAATAAACAAAAAAGTGAAAAACAAAACTTGCGAAAATTGTACAAAAATAGCGCGTGGGAAGAAAGTTGTTGAGTGGATTTATTGCAATACCTAGTTACCCATTACCCAATATTTTCTCAAATGCATAATTTATTTATGTGTGATTTTATGTCTTTAAATAAAATACAAATACAAAAACTGTGTGAATTAATTTTACCCCTTAAGTTATTTGTTTATTACATGCTGTTGGGCCTTTTGTTTAAATAAAAATTTATGTTTTTTTCCTCTACATTTTAATGTTAGTGTGAATCATCACGCTTTACTATTTAAATTCAAATTTATTATAAATAACATTAACTATGTGAATACAAATAAATTTAACAACTAAAAGAAACAACAACATAATAACTTTAATGAGACTTGTCGTAATATTTAATTTTTAATAAATATGTTACTGTTTGTTTTTGTTTAAAAGATTTTTATTTTAATACATTGTTTATAGATATTTTTCTTTTCTTTACAAGACTTTTATAATGTAAATTTTAAGAAATTTTTAATAATTTTTTCACAAGAAAATCTACATAACAATCGTTTAAAATTGTTTTGTTTGCAAAAATTATTAAAAAAAATATTTATTAATACTTAGTATTCATAGTTAATGCCTTCTTAACCCTCTGTTAACTAGGGGGGGGGGGGGTATAAAGCTAAGTGTTAATAAATTAATAATTAGGAAATATGTTAAACAATAGGGATTTTGTTGTTGAGCATGTTTAAATTATTTTAACAAATAAAATATGAGCTACTTTATAAGACCTTGTATAAATATTTAATTTATTTAAATTATAACTAGTTATAAATAATAGAGGATATTTTAAATGTTCAAATTAACTTACAATTTGATAATTTATTAGCAAGTTGCAGATATTTGGTTCAAAACATTTCATTTTGAATGAAACAAATTTTATGTTCAATAAATTATTCGAAAATTAGTATTTGATCTTCCCGATAGATAAGCAATGTTAGAGCAAAAAACTAATAACTGTAATGTCATAAATAATTTGATTTTGATCTGATATATTGATTAAGCTAAGTTTGAAAGATTCATTAGTAATGATCACAGATGCGTTTTATATAATGTGTGAAGAACCTAATGCGATCACTTGTCTTAACGGCGATCTTTCGCAACAATCCCGATACAAAAAGCGAAATAAATATTATCACATAGAAAGAACAGGATCCATTTACTTTAATCGAAAATACATACATTCCAATAAACTCATACATTGAATGCTGTTTTAACAATCGCTATACTATTAGATTCTGTTCAGAAATCAGCTACCTATATCAATCTTTCGATCATGTAGTGATCGTCGGCAGTAACAGTAAGTAACAAAACTCTTGATCGTATTATGATCAAGTGCGTGTTGTTTATTACCTTAGTATCTAATTTTTAATATCTAATGTGATCTCCTGTCTGGACGATTTAATTACAGCGATCTTTTACCAAAGACTCAATACAATTAACGAGAAGATCAATGTCACTAGAATGTATAATATCCACTATATTTAATTAAACATACCTTTAGACCAAGTAGGTACTACTTTACAAGCTATCTTCCCCTACCATCATTATCATAAATTCCGTCCAGAAGCTAGGTGCCGACGTTAATCTTTTAACTACATGATTCCCGATGTAACATAACGAACAACTAGTAAAATATTGTGACCAAGAAACCAGTAGGAACTTAAACAGTAAGTCATAACATTCAAGTTATTGGCATATACTACATACTGTTATCGAATAAAACAATTGGCTTTTCTATTGACCACGTTATAAGTATTCAAACTGTAAAAGACTACAGTCTATGTAAAGTCGAAATGCTTTTACTGAACACATGCCCTACTTTACGGTTGTGCTTTGACAACCACAAGGTGAGATTACTGATTACCTCACATTTGTGTCCATGTACAAGCACATTGCTTAAGTACTCATTCTATCTTATCTTAACGTCCAAGATGCAAAACATAACTTCCATTTACAACCACGCAGATGGGATGACCTTTTTACAGAGTAGTATCTCTGGTATGAACAGTGTAAAACCTGTACATACCCGGAATGGGAAGAAACTTTAATAGTAACACTTATATAAAAAAAATCTTACATTCATCACCCTTTAACCCAACAACACTTTTCATTTATCAAACTCAATACTCACTATAGGTGTGCGCATGGATCCTCTGTTGAGGATTATGTTGTTTCGGCAACAGCACCGAACCGATCCTGAATTATAGTCTTTACAGTGAATAAGTCTTTTAACCAGCTTTTTACCGCAAATTTGGCTTCAAACCACAACCACCACTTGCATACCGAAGGATATGCCTAGGAGAGAACTACTGTCTAAAGATTCTTCGCCGAACGAACAAGCCATCACCATTGGTATGACGTATCGATATTACACTCCCTGCGCATAGGGACTACTACGGTAATAAACAGGCAGATAACCTTGCCAGAATGGGATCTTGATATCTCCGACGCCGTTTCAGTAGCAACTGCGTTAAGTTTTATTAGGAGTAATATCCTCAGATTCTTTCTTCAAAAAGCAGAAAACAGGTGCAAAGGGGCCAAGTTATTGTGGCCCTCCTTCAGTGAGAAACCCACAAGACACCTTGTAAACCGAAGTAGGCGGGACATATCAAGGCTGATAGCAGTAATAACAGGACACTAGAAAGTAAGCAGATATGCAAGTCGGCTTGCCCTTACAATGATCATTGTCGCAGTTGCAAAGACAAGGAAAAGGAAGAAACGGTCTTCCATCTCTTCTGCGAATGAACTGCTCAGTAAAGGGAAAGCGCTTTCTTGTCGGTCATTCTTCTTCGAAAGTTCTTCTTTTTTGACATGTTAAGTCTCTCGATTGTGTGGTTACGTATCGTAGGTAGTAAAGTGTTACACGACTTGGCGAATCTATCAAATATTTAAATTTACAAGAATGACATGTTATTGTCAGTTTTTGTCTGAACATGCCATACCCTCGAGGGTGCGTTTCCTTTGATGTCTAAGTATAGACATTATCATTATAGATTTATATGCTGTAGAGATTGGAATATG
Source organism: Lucilia cuprina (assembly GCF_022045245.1). Taxonomy (NCBI): domain Eukaryota; kingdom Metazoa; phylum Arthropoda; class Insecta; order Diptera; family Calliphoridae; genus Lucilia; species Lucilia cuprina. The sequence goes on from NC_060953.1 coordinate 57,896,381, forward strand.
TGGGGATAGCGAATGTAACCCAATGAAATAAACATATATAAATGGATCGGAGTGAATGTGACCCCTTGACCCATAATAATATAACAATTATGGTTGTATCGTGACCAATACATATATAAACGAAAGCATAAACGTAAATTGACTCTGATTGGTTAATCAGAGTTCTACTAAGCGTATGATTCCGAAGCTCAAAATAAATTTCAATATTTATACAGGAAACACTTGTAGAACTTCGATCACCTAGAGTTTACCATCTGATATCACTGAAAAAAGTTTCTAAAAGGACAGTGTCCAGTTCTGGAATTTAATCGCAAGACTATGTTGGTTAACGAACAAATATATAGGCTAGTGGCATATATCAGGCTTCATCAGGAGCTTCATTAGTGCGGTAAATGGACTAAGAATATACAAGTACACGCATATTAAATTTTGTGGCTGCAGTTCAAAAGCAGACACATGCTATTTCGGCTGGACCTCTTTAGCACAAACATTTTATTAGAAGAAGGTTTTATATAGTCGGGAATATGATGCAGGGATACTTATTTTTCTTTTTAAGTCATTTTAACAAGTATTTTCATTATAGGCATCTTCCCCTAATTATATAAATTAAATAAATAATATAAACATTTATTTATATATTCAAAATTTACAAAAAGAAAAAAAATTTACAATTCATCCACCTCAAAATAAATTATTAGTTTTCGCATCTTATTTAAGATTTTAATATATACAGACATTTATATATGTATTTTAGCTTCCATTTAAAAGGCAATGATTTTGTTAAGATGCCACTTTAAAAACACAAGGTGTTTATTTTTATAATTTTTCCACGCTAAAGCATTGAGGGTGCAGTCTGTGGTGTTGGTGGTGTTACTGCTACGCTTCGCCAATTCTCAATATATTAAAACAATAACGATTATTGTATTTAATTTTTTCTTACTTATAGAGGTCTTGTTCATGTTAAATTGTTGCAATTATAGTTTTAGTTTTTCTTTTTTTTTTTCTTAGAAAATTTTTTGGAAAATTTGTGGTTGATTTGTGCAGTTGATTTCAGTTTTTTCTTTTTTTATTATGTTTTAAGTTGTGAGAAATAAGTTACTTTGTAATAGCCGCAGAATACTTAAACAGTTGTTATGTTGTCAGTAAATAATTGTTTTTCTTAAAGACTCTCAATTAGGAGAAAACAATTGTCAGATAGTTTTCAACAAATTAAACATGTTAAAACATGACACAATTTATGTAAGAAAATATAACAAATTAAGGAGTAAATATAAAATTGTTTAAAAAAAATTCATAAAAAAATTTCTAAGCTTTTAAAACAAAAGACTTAAGACACAAACTTCAATTGTTTTCCTTTGAACAAACTAACGCTTTGTTCTTAAGTCTTTTGTTTTTAAACGATATTACGAAACAGGAAATGTTTATTTTTCATAGAAAACATAATTTACATATTTTTTTTTCAACAAAATCCTTAAAAATTATAAGAATTTATTTGAACACGATTTACAAAAAAAATTCTCTTAATAGAAAGCTTAGCATCCAGCATTTAGTTTTTTTATTGTAAAACATAATTTATAGTTTACAAACATTTACATTAAACATTTGTAAACGTTGTAATTGCAAGGCAACAGAAAGAGAGAGAGGAAGAGATGAACAATATTACTAAATGCTGACAGAAAGAATCGTGTATGAGAAACTAGTCACGACAAAGGCCCCATGAACAAATTAACCACAATATTGTTGCAACAAACCTTAATAACAACAACAGCAACAATTGTAACAACAATAACTACAAGTACAATAATAAAACCTTAAGAAAAAAAAACATCTTATAGACTATTTAAAAATGCTAGAGCATCACTTGCAGCCTAGTATTTTTTTCAAGTTAAGAGCAAAAATATATTAAACAAAGCTATGAATCTCCTCTGAAATATAATACAAGTACAACACTGATACAATAACAACAACAAATATAAACATTATTTAAAAAATATATATATTTAACAACAACTACTCAACAGTTGCACTGCCACAAAAAAATACTTGTCAACTGCTTTGTACAAAAGAAAAAAACAATAACTGCATTACTTTAGATAATGTCTTCTTCGTATTTGGTTATTTAAAAAATACCTTTGTATCCACAACAGCAGCAGCATTCTGTGTTGGCCAATCTTTGGCAAAAACAATTTTGAAATATTTTATGAGGAAGTTTTTTTACAACAAAATTTAATTTATCTATGAAAAAATCCATAGATACATGATTTATAATATGAATGCTGTATGGAATCTTATATGGAAGTTGATGATGTATTATGGATCGTTTGTTATAAAATTAGTAACCTTGATTTAAAACACATAGTGAAGTTACTTCTGCAAGATTGCTGGTTTATCTGGTGTACTAAATAAGTCTAAAATTGGATGGATATGTATGATATTTAAACAAATTATTTCTGGTTACGTTATTGTGGAAATTGATGTGAACATGTTTATGTTTGAGATAATGTTCAGTTTTAAACGTTATTTGTATTGATGTTAAGTGAAAAAATAGAAAAATACCACAAACAGTTTCAATAGGCTTAGTGCTATAGATTTGGAATAAGAAACTTTTATCATTTGGGGAACGACTGAAATGACTAGATAATCTAAGAATAATCTCTGAAAGCTAGGTCTTTTGTCTAACATAAACATGGGTGGAATAACCTTTATACATGCAGAGTAGCCAAGTTGATGTGGTCTTCTTTCGATAAAAAATAAACTATTCAACTTAAAACCTGTAACAGAGATAGTACATCGTAGTTTCTTTAGTACAATGACATTGAGCCCTAGGCATGCATACAAGTTGACATGACATGTCTCACCTTCAATAAATTCCGCCGCAGTTGCAATGATAATAAAAGAGAAGAAACGTCAAGCAGGAAATTTTCAGAAAACGTTTCTTCCTTGGAAACTAGCATACATCCAACAATCTAAGTTTTCTGTATCAAGTCTGACTTACATTTATAACAGGTATGTTTTTCATCTTATACTTATATATCTTACAACTGTTGTAGTCTTGTCGGAGTCTTTTCGACTCTACTTGGCTGTGACTGTAACTGCAGGTCAAAATGCTTTCATATACCAATGAGTAATACTGAGTGGGGAAGAACAAAACATGGTTTATATGGAGGATACACATAACATAAACCAATAATATCTATTGTAGCTTCCTCATCCCATTGATTCACATCCTAATAAATACTCTTACAATTAGATACAATCGTATCCCTTGATGTAGATGGACATTAAATTCAATAGAGGATATGTTAGGCAGATGAAAAAACAACATGGTCTTACCTTCAATAAATTCTCTCATAGTAGCAATGATAGAGAAAGAGAAGAAACGGCAGGTAGGACATCTACAGAGAAGGTGTGTTAGATTCCGTGAAACTATACTATATTCAATAATAATGGGTTTTCTGACCCTAGACTAGACTTAATGACCTTCACGGCTACAGGTTAGGTCTAATACTACACATCTGACGAGTGGTGTTGTCTTATCAAAATATATTCTTACGGCTCTACTTGATTGTACTGAACAAGCGGAATAACTAACCGACGTTTTACAATTAAGTTAAAACGAAAATTTACTGGAAAACAACAATATCTGACAGAACAACATCTTAACAGCAAAATGTTCTCAAAAGATCTTTAGGCGCATTTGTAAAAAAGTGGTAAAAAATTGGATCTCGGTGGAAAAAAGCTCGTTCAGGTTATGCGACATGATGTCATATCGCCAAGATTACAACTCTCACAAGTCGCAAAAATTTTTTCCGATAAGAACGTTCATAGAATATTAATACCATAAACACTGTTCGCTCCTACACATAGAGAAAAAAACGTTTTTAAAGCAAATTGACACCTAAGTGTTTATAATGTTTTAATAACAACCGTTATTAAACTATAGACGTACGACAACACTTTAATCTCAGACAACACATCCTTGTAAAAATTGAAACGATTCGTGGTCGATGCAACGATGCATTGCCGAAGTGACGCAAAGCTTAATTGAAATGACAACAAAGGCTGTCAAAATTATAACTGGATGTTATATACATTTGATACACATCCGTTATCTAAATGTTAACAATGGTTAACAATGTAATTAGTGTTTAGAACCTTTCTACCGGATTTTTCCTATGTGTATGAAGCCAATTATCCATAACAGTGGAATGTTAAAATGTAAAGCTATAAAATATTTATATGGACTTATTGAAACCCCTTTTAAAATTATTTTTACTACGGGTTCTAAATGGTAAATATCAAAATTTATCCCTGCTTATTAATGGGTGGTTAGATTCCCACTCAAATTTTATTCAGTAATTTTGTCAATTACAAAATAATAACAACACACATACAAAACGTTTTGTTCTGTACAAGAACAACATTTACCCTATGAAGCTGTATGTTGTTGTTTTTATTTCTTTTTGTCTAAATTAATTAATTATTTCATAATCAGCAATTTATTTGTCAAATTAACTAAATATCTCCATGTTGGACATCACTGCTGGAAAACGTTTAACATTAATGGCTTTTAGCTACCAAGAAAGCGTTTTTCATGTTATTATTTTTTCTTTGTACTAACATTACTATTATTGGTGTTGTTGCTATTATTGTTGTTGTAAATCTTTATACCTATAGATTTCTGTTATGTTTTCTTCACCTTAATTATCTCATTAACCTTTTGATATTTTCGAACTAAACATCTATTGACAGACAGGCACTCCAACTAACTCTATAATCGATTCGATGCCATGATGCTATACAAAGACTACTACAACAACAAAAGCTGCTACAACCAATAACTAATGCCTTAGCCTGGAGCTGAGGCAAAATAAAATGGAAAAACTCAAATAGAAACTAATAGCAGCAATAATTGTAATACTCACCTCCTGACTTTGTTCCAGTAGCTGTGTATTGTGAGGCCTTATGGTGGCCGGATAATTTCTCAATTGTGGTGGCAGTTGTTCTTCTTCGTTTTGTTGCTGCTGCTGTTGTTGTAAATGTTGTTGTTGTGGTCTTATTAGAAATTGTCGGGCATTCGTTCCGTAAACAGTTTCTTGTGGACTTTCGGGATCATCGTCATTTGCATTAGAGCTCCTATGGACAATGGCAGTTGCTGTATCTGATCGATGATTTGCATAGACAGTGGAAGCATCTTTTGTGTCTTTTGTTTCTCTTTTATCTTTGGTAGCGTCATTTGTTAATGCAATTGCTGCAACTGGTGCAGATGCGGCTGCTGCTGTATTCGTTGTTGTTGTTGTGGTTGTTTTTGTTGTGTCATCAGCAATTTGTTTTGTTGTCGTTAGTTTAGTGGGTTTATTAATTTCACTGGCACAGCAGACATTTAAAATGCCTGAAAAATTGGGTAATAAAGATAGAGGGAGAGAAAAAAATTATTAAGGCATTGTTAAGATAATTTAGTGTTTTGTAATTTTGTTGTTGTTGTTTTTTTTGACGTGGGGGAAAAATTGGATTGAAATGGAAAAACTATGTTATTTTTTTGACAATATGGTTTGTAACCTATATTGAGTTTAAATTATTACATGTAGATTACATGTAAAAATTTAATTTATTTATTTCATGTTGAAATAAACATAATTATAAAAATAGCTGTTTGTTGTCTTTTAGTTTCCTTGGAAAACCACAACAACGTAGACTAGTTAATCAATTAATATTGGAAAAAAATACATATACAACGAAACAGAATTTCCGGTTGTTAGCCTAAAGGCAAAGTTCTTTTGTTGACAAAATCTTATATTTCTAGACCAATTTTTTATAACAATTACAAAACAATTAATTTCATAATTCCAAATAATAGCCGTAGACTTTAAAAGATATTTAAACTTCAAAAACAATTGTCCAATTTACAATCGATGTCGTATCGTTGTAGCATTGTATGTCATAAAAATGTTTTAAATAATTTTTTTAAATGAAAACAACTCAATTATAAAGAATTACGACATACTTCGATACAACGATATAACACCGATTGTGAATTGGTCAAATATGTTTGCTTGTAAATAAGTAAATGTTATATTCGATTTCAAAGAGATGTTGTAGTTGAAGTTTTATTATATTAGCATATCCTGGGTGCTTCGCTACCTTAATTGAAGTTAAATTAAAACAAAATTTGGATTACAAAAATTCAAAAGAATTCAAAAGGATGCGATCAATTTCATAGACTATAAAAAAATACTATTCCCTTTTTGTATATCATTGAGGAACGAAAATGTAATCCTTACAGAAAGTACCAAAATCCACTCTTGTTTAATTTTAAATTTAGTTTATCTCTGTATTTGCTGGTTTAAAAGATACATGAGGTGCAAAAAAAAAAAATAATAAAAAGTACCAAAATACAGTATTCAGGCCTTAAAGGGGCTGAATTTCGAAAAAGTACCTGGGACCTAATTAATCACATTAATAATGGAGTTTAGTATCCTTTTTAGTTTAGGAAATATGATTTTACTGAATTTACCCCTTTTTACCCCCTTAATATTCAAATTTCCAAAAATTTCCTTCTACGCCTAGCCTAGATTACACCATTTCCAGTTGTTAAAAGGTCATTTAGGTGATACTTTTGTTAGCCATAAAATTGGATCCTTATCTTACTATGACACTAGGACACATTGACTTTATAAAAGTGCAATTAGACCAATTCTAGCTTATGTTTCAATAATCTTGTAAACTTCTTTGAACAAAACGCCTTATATGAAAATACTACAGAGTACATGTTCCGTACATGCAACTTGGGTATAAGTGGTGTAATAAGATGTGAGGCTGCACTTACAGCCGAAGACTCATAACTTTAGGCGGACTGGCCAAAAGCGGTTATAGGATATGTATACCAGACACTGAATATGTCGAAAACTTTGAAACGCAAATCCCAGATAAAATATCATGATCAAGTGAACGTAAGACTAAATGCCAGTAAGTACAAGGATGGCGCGAAATTGAGTGACAAAATGGGCATGTTTGGGGTTCTATATTCAAGTCACAAAAAAGGCTTCTGGCGAGGTAGTCAACATGACGAACGCAAAAGCATTCGGCGCAACGAAGTCTGAAATAAAAATATATGTAAGATAATAACATAAGGCTTCTAGGAATAATGAAACGGTGATTAAAAACACAAGGATGCTATGGGGTGATCCTGATGAAAGCACGAAATCTCATCAAACTGAGTGCAAGATTAGAATGATGGGCACAGCTACACAAAGTTGGATGTGCGTATTCAAAAGAATGTAGAGAGGAGAGTGAAACTTTTTGCCATTGTCAAACATTCGTCGAAGTTAAATTCAAGTCGAAGTGATATTTTTCAAGAACACTGATTAGAAAAACCTTAGGAATTACGTCCAGGAAACTGAGTTTCTGAACCAACTAACATTTTTCTTCCATGAAAGGGGCGTACAACAGACCCGATAGTGACCTAGGTGTATTTCTTCGGATTTCGGATCCTCTCTTTAACATAAACCTAATTGTTATTTTGAATACTAGAATTTGGACTTTTCTAAGGACTGGACTTTTAACTGGTCTATGAATTAGTGTTTGAACTAGTATATGGACTGTTCTATAGATTAGTCTATTACCAAGTCTTTATAAGTACTATACTATTTCCTATTATATTTCAGAACTTTGCAATTAAATTTCAAATATATTTAGAAAATTCTATTATTCTATTATTTGTGATGAAATTTCAAAAATTTGTAGTAATATTAGAAACATCGAAAATATTATAAGAATTTTCTAAAACATGACCCACCACTTTTTTCAAAATTATTTTGATTAAAACTATAGAATAATGTTTATATATAAACTTATCTATTGATTAACAAATAAATTATCTCAATTTTGTAATTTAGTTTATACAAAAATTATTTACAAAGAATAAATCACGATCGTAATTATTGAAAATTCATAGAATTTATTATGATTACAATTCATTATCAAAGCTAATCCTAAAACTTTAAAGTAGTTAGATAAACCAATGCAACTGAATGATTTTTTCTATTTCAATATTTCTGTAAATTTTATAAGTAAATATTTGCAATAAACCAAAAAACCTAGTTTATGTAATTAAATATGATTGCTTAATTAGTTGTATGACACAAAAATTAATAAATCTACAATTTTAAAATTCAATTTTTCCACTTCACTTAATTTTTGTATTTTTTGCGTTTTTCCCATCAATAGTTTACAAAGCAAACACTTACCAATTGTTAAACAAATTAATATTAATAATGTCTTCATTTTGATTACAAACGTTTTTTTTCCTCTTGCTTTTTGCAACACAAATTAATTTTCTGTTAAATAATTATTTCTTTTTTGTTACCAGCTGAAGACTAGTTAATGATACTAGTATTAAATAAATTTGTCGTTTATTTTAATTATTTTTTAATTTATTTTTTTGTACACAACATTTTTAAAAGATTTTATAACAATTGTTTGCGTTTTGATAAACTGACGTTCACTTTTTAATTAAGAAACTTTATAAAATCATACTTTTAATCCTGGCAAAGTATGTTTTATTTCAGTTCGAACAGATGTTGTTTGCTTTCAAATTCACAAAAATGAAATATTTAAATGTAATTTCAAAAATTTAACGGAAATTCGTTGTTTGGCAATTTGAATTAATTTTGAAACAAAACCACGGAATTCACCACCACACAAGTTGTTTGTTTTACGTTCGAATAACGACTCATTTCAATTGTTTAACGACACTGGCATTTATAAAAGTTTTGCACCTAAAGAAAACAACAACATCATCAGAAATCTATAAAAAACAAAGATACACGAAAATTTTTTCTACAGCAACAGCACAAAATACTCTACAACAACAACAACAACAGCAATAGAAAACATTGCAATGTTGTGTCTTAGATAATGTGAGACCTTTTTGTTGTGTGTTGTTCGTACATTCGGTCGTCGTACAACAATACAATTGTCTTTAACTGTGAAAAATGTTGAGAGGAATTATTGTTATTGTTGCTGGTGGACGATTGTTGTTGTCGATGATGTTGCAGTTGTTTGTGGCGTCTGCAACAGTTTATTTTGTTTATAAGCCACCAACCGTAATAAGCAGCGACAGAAGCAGCAGCATTTAATCCACCAGCTAGTCAAGCCTCATCTAAACAGTTGTCTGTTAAAGCGATAGTGTGTCGCCTATTTTTTATGATTAAACAATATTAATGCTCTGCCTGCGTTGACTTCTTTGGCTTTTTTGGTTAAGCCGCACTAAAAGTTTAACATTTGCTTTAGTTAATCTGCAGTTTAGATTTTAGCATATTGACTCTCAAACCTAATATACAAAATAAAAAATACGTTAACAAAGCATCATAAGTATATTTATGTTTTTCTTCCTGACAAAACGATAGGGGCTGTAATACGTTAGTCATGGCTTTTGGAACACTTTGAAGTTTGGCTAAGCAAAGACTAGACAAATCACTAGACTCTAGACTATAGACTAGACTATAGACTAGACTATAGACTAAACTATAGACTAGACTATAGACTAGACTATAGACTAGACTATAGACTAGACTATAGACTAGACTATAGACTAGACTATAGACTAGACTATAGACTAGACTATAGACTAGACTATAGACTAGACTATAGACTAGACTATAGACTAGACTATAGACTAGACTATAGACTAGACTATAGACTAGACTATAGACTATATTATAGACTATATTATAGACTATATTATAGACTATATTATAGACTAGACTATAGACTAGACTATAGACTAGACTATATACTAGACTATATACTAGACTATATACTAGACTATAGACTAGACTAAAGTCTAGTCTATACTGTAGTCCATTTACTAATTTATTGACGATGGACTTTTCTTATTTTGGAAAGGATTGGAAAAGGTACTTTTTATGTTGTGTCGGTATTAAAAAATTTGCAGTTTTTCTCAAATTCGACCACAACTGCTTCTACTTCAATTAAATAAAATTTTTGAATGTTACCGTTTCTGTATATTTTCTTAAGGTAACGAACTGAAAGAGAAAGGTCCTCTCATCAGTATGTTATTTATAAATGTATTTTTTTTTTGTGCAGATTTAAAAAGTGCTGTCTCAAAGTGGGCCGTCTATTTGGGATTGGTATGATTGTGTCGGTATATAAAATTTGTGGGTTACGGCTCTTTTAAGCAGTTTAGCATGAATATATGCATAGTGGCAAAGAGGAAATAATGACATTATCAATTGTATTTAATATTATTAAATTATATTGTTGTTTATTAAAGGCCAATAACAAATGTTGTTAATATAATATTAGAAAATAATTGTTTAACGACTTTTAAATAAAATAATGGTTAATAAGTTAGTTTATAATTTCCTTAATAAAAGGGCAGAAAGTTAGGCAAATAGTGGATTTTAGAAAAATATTAGATTTATTTCAATTTTAATTATTTCAAATTTAAATATGTCAATTTTAATTTGTTAACATAAATAACAGCAACACAAACTATAGTTTAACATCCACTGAATGTATTATAGTTGCACAAATAATGAATAAATTAAAGATCTTAATGAAGCTTAGATGATAATCTATTTAACTTTACTTAAAATCGACTTAAATACAGACTAATTAATGTAAAAACTCATGTTGGCTGTAAACAACTTTAAAATCTTTAATTCCTTCTTCAAATTTATTTTACCACAGCAAAACATATTTATTTGTTACTAAAATCCAATCTTAATATCTTAATTTTCTTATAAACAACATTTAAAAAAATAACTATTAAAATTTAACTTTAACTATTTTTTTGTTCATAAACTTGTAATTGATTTTGTAATGTTCTTAAACTTTTGTAATTTACTTTTAATAGTTCTAATGTTATTTAGCCTAGTTTTCTTTCGTAGTAAATTTACTAAAAGTTGCATATGCGGATATGTCATTTAAATTCAAATGTATCATTTATGTAGGTTTTAAAGCAAAAAAATATTGATTGTTGGTTTTTTTATTTATAAAATGAAAAAAAAAAACTCTTGCTATCAAGCTGCTGTCTTAAGTCTTTTGTTTTTTCTATATGGGAATTAAGTTGTATGTTAAGTTATGAATGAGTTTGTGTTTTTTCTTTTCATTTTACTAGTGACATTAAAATTTATAGCAGTTTATTTTTAAAATTTGATTATTTATTACTCAAAAGTTGATGACATTTTTATGTTATATTTTTCCAATCATCAGTTTCTTTATCAAATGTTTTTAATTTAATTACTTTTTTATTTTATTCTAAAAAATAGGGAACATTAAATAATTTTACATTTGTAATTATTTTCAGGGACACTGTTTTATTTATTTTTTGCATAAAAGAAATATTTTGTTTAAATTTATTTTATTTATTTAAATTAATACCACTGTGTTCGAATAACCGATTTAAAAATCCGGTTAATAAAATTATAAATTTCTATAAATCATAAGCATTTTGTTGCTTAGCCAAAAAAAAATTTGATAAGTTTTTAATATAAAAAAGATTATAAACTAGACTATAGACTAAACTATAGACTACACTATGGACTTGACTATAGACTACACGATAGACTAGACTATAGACTAGACTATAGACTAGACTATAGACTAGACTATAGACTAGAATATAGACTAGACTATAGACTAGACTATAGACTAGACTATAGACTAAACTATAGACTAGACTATAGACCAGACTATAGACTAGACTATAGACTAGACTATAAACTATACTATAGACTAGACTTTAGACTAGACTATAGACTAGACTATAGACTAGACTATACACTAGACTATAGACTATACTATAGACTAGACTATAGACTAGACTATAGACTAGACTATAGACTAGACTATAGACTAGACTATAGACTAGACTATAGACTAGACTATAGACTAGACTATAGACTAGACTATAGACTAGACTATAGACTAGACTATAGACTAGACTATAGACTAGACTATAGTTTAGACTATAGACTAGACTATAGACAAGACTATATGCTAAACTTTATACAACACTATATACTAGAATTGAGACTATTCTATTGACTACTGAATTTACCATCCCATCCATTTTATATTGTTGTAATCTAAACCGTTTTTTTACTTTACTACGATTAGTAATATAAATTTGTCACTATTTTTAAGATATTATTTTTAATAATTAAACCACAAATGGCAATTTAAACATTTTTTGAACAGTTTTATATTTTTTAATAAAATAAGCGTAAGGCATTTTTTATATATAGTTTAAACAAGAAAGTATAACCATGTTGCTAGCTACACGTACATGCATATGTATATGAACATATCCAACTTAAATCATTTCCTCACACTTTTCCCAAAAACAATTGTTTAAATAAATTGGTTTATAAATTTTTAACATTTTTAATGACTTCATTTAAAAACTCCCCATTGATGGCCAAATATTTAATAAAAAATACATTTATTAAAGTTTTACAAAACCAACAAATAATAAATAAAATTATTTTTGATTACAAATGATCGACCACGTTACTGTTGCTGTTGCATTACAACACACACTCTTAGTTTTTCTCTCTCGTTTTTTTTTTCTTTAATTGTAATTAAACGTTACTTTTTTCCATGTCTTATAAACCAAATCATTAATTACAATTTTAATTAACACTTTAAATAAAAAAACAAAATAACGAAACATGTTTGATTTCGGTATTAATTTTATTTTTGCATGAAAAATGTTGCCAAAAGAAAAAGGAAAAACTGCTCCAGTTTAACAAGATGAATGATGGCCACAACAAAAAGTTACATATTTGTATTGAAAACTGTAACAGAAACCTTTAAAAGACGTTTTCAATGAACAATTGTTGTGTTTGTTGGTTTGTTGTTTTTTTTTATATGGTTTCAAATACAAGTTAATAAATTTGAAATATTCAGATATTCATTGAATGATTTTAATCAGTTGGAAGCATATGTAAACGTTACGTAGTGGTAGATATCCACATACATATGTAGTATGTACGTTACGTACATGTCCAGATAAATGTTAAGGTTGACGGTTTTTTTTTACCAAAAAACGTTAACTAATGTTACTTGTATTTTAGCCAGTAGCTAAATTTGGCACTACAATGCAAAAAGGAGACATTCGTCTTTTAAAAGCATATTACAGGTAATAATTAGAAGAATGAACACATTTGGAATTTAAATGAAAAATGCAAATGCCAAAATTGTTTTAAGAATAAATAAAACAAAATATTTTTTTAACACTTCTGAGGGAGATTAGTACAGATTAGGCAAGTATACTTTTAGATTGAAAAAATTGGTTTTGTAGAAAAATATATTGACAAAAATTTCCAATATACAATTTTTCGAAGATTTCAAGATCTGATTCTGAGAATTGCTTTCAACAAAAATATTGTTAGATAGACGTATACCGTTAAATCGACTTTGCTATCTATAAGGATTCAGAGTATAATTGTCCAATTCACAATCGATGTCGTATCGTTGTATGTCACAAAAGTTTTCAATTAAGTTTTTTAAAACAAATACAAGACAACAATGATAAAATAAGACATACTACGATACAGCCGTATAACAGCTATTGTGAATTGGACAAATGTGTTTAATCGTATGAGATATAGTTTTTCTAGTTCTGAAGTTGTGATTTTGACACCGAGAACAAAGATCGAGCATCTAAAAAACCAAAAGAATGGGAGACATAAAAATTATTTTAAAATTGAACAAGTGTTTGCAAAACAAGTGTAAGCTAATGAAAGAGCAATTTCAGAACGTTTGTAAATTGCAGGAAAATAAAACTGGATATCTTATGAACTGAAACCGATAGACGATTTCTTGAACTATGAATATGTAAATCGGCCATCCAAATCACCCGAATCGACTCAAAACCCAAAGTCCCATTGGTAATTAGTGAAACCTATCATTTTCAGACCTTCTGATCCTTACGGGGAAACTTTATTGAATGAAATTGGTTTGTTTGAAGAGAGAAATGTCCAAGAAACATCTAAAATATGGGACCAGACATGTCAATGCCATCATGAAAACGTGCTGTTAAAACTATTAAAAAAGAAGTGGTTAATAAGTTTTGTTATGAACTTGTCACATTCACCTTCTAAAGGAAAAGTTCAGTTTGAACCATAGATCTTCATTAAGTCCAAATTTAACTCCTAATTTTGATAAAATTTTATCTTTAATCATGATTTTTAATATAGGTACATTTTTTGTTTCGTATCGTTTTAGTACTTTTTAAATTATACACACATGGTACCAAATTGACGCCAAAGTGATTGTTATTTTTCAATAACATCCGTTGTTAAAGTATATACGTTAGAGAACACTATGTTGTCAAATAACACAACGTTGTCAAAATTGCAAGGATTCGTTGCCGAAATCTAAACAATGCATTGACCTAATGACACAAAGCTTAATCGTAATGACAACGATGTGTTGTCAAAATATCAACAATGTTTGTTGAAATGATAACTGGGTGTAATTTATATTTTATACACCTCCATGGCCTAAATGTTAACAATATAATGTATTGTATCAACTTCGGTACTTTTCTACCGGTAAGTTGTGCAATTTTAGCCTCTATTTGAGGTTAAATTCAGCTTTATTTGTAGATCTTTTTATAGTCCAATTATAACTTCAAACATTGACTTTTATATAGTAGTAGAACTTTAAAATATGTAGTTTATGGTTCAATAATGGATCTTTATAAAATGCAATTTCAACTTTTTTGTTTCAATCGTAGAACTTTCTTTAGATCGTAGAACTTTTAATCCTAGATCCTAACATGTCAATTTGTTTTAAAGGAGGCTGTCTGTTACATCAGATCCCAGACCAATAACGGGCCTGTTGTGTGCCACTTTAGCAGTGTCTCTGGTGTTAAGTGAAGTCAGTGACAATCAGGCTTATGGGGTAATAATTACATTTGGCATTACAATTACATTTCAAGTAGTTGTTAATCAAGCTTTACCAATTACAATTGCTTGAAACTGTAATTTAAGTTTTTACAAATTAAAAATAATTGTAATTGGTTGTTGCTCAATTGCACATTACAAGTAATTCAATTGCAATGAATTGTAATTGGTTATTGTTCAAATGCACATTACAAGTAATGACATCGGGTCTGTTGTGCGCCACATTACCAGTGCCTCTGGTGTTAAGTGAAACCAATAACAACCAGACATTAGGGTTGTCATTTCATTAACCATTACAATTACATTTTTAGTAGTTGTTATTGAAGCATTACCAATTACAATGACTTGTAACTGTAATTGAGGTTTTCACAATAACAAGTAATTGTTATTGGTTATTGTTACATTACATACTACAAGTAATTGTAATTGAACTTGTAATAAATTACTTTGTGTAATCAGAAAGAAAGAAAGCTCACATGCGATAAACCATTTAAAACGTGAGAAAAAACTCGAAGATTCCCAAACATAAAGTTATTAATCAAATCTAAATGGGTTATAAAACATGTACAACAAAAATACTTTGCAAATTTTCATAATCCCCCCAAAAAAGATCATCAATATCTGTTTTTTTTTTGTTCTCCTGCGTTGTCGAATATTGGCAATCTAAACAGTTGGAATCGTTTGATGTTAGTTGGTGGCTAAGTTAGTTTATTTGGTTAGTAGTGGCAGGGAGCACTTTTTCATAACACTATTTTTTTGTTTTTACTTTATAATACTGATCTACAAAAACCGGATAATTGTCTAAAGCAATGCCCAAGAGGAGATACACAAATAAGCAATGAATATGAAAATGTAGACAAAAAGTATTAAAATTTAACTAAAAATAAATAAATGAAGATCACTTCTGCTAACAAAGGCAAACTGATGTTGCTGTTAAAACTTAGTAACGAAAATGGTATGCAATAGATTCAAATGATGAGATATAAATTTTTCTGTGAACTCCACATACATATGTTTGTCTCGATATATTGTAAACTACAAAGAGTCTTCTTTAGAGTATCAAAGATATTATAATTTTTTCTTAAATTTAAAACACTTTGGAATGCAATTTATTGCACAACTAAAAGTAATACTTTGGGCATATATATAGTAAATTGTAGATTCCATATAGTGCTGCTGATGATGACAACAATAGCAACAGCAACCATAATTTGTTTTGATTCCGTTGTCTTTGCTTTATAGAGATGGTTTTGCTTCAATGAATGTTTGATGATTGGCTGCAATAGATAATACGATCATTGCTACTGGATTACAACACTTGAGTTTAATTATTACAAATACAATGCGTTTTTAACGCATTCAATACATTCAATTATTTTGCAAATGGAATAAAAATGGATCCCAGCATGAAAAAAAACCCAAATGTTTTTTTTTAAGTTTTTAAAAGGTGACAACATCTTAGTCATCTTTCAACATTCACCAACCAACCAACCACCTTTTGTACAGCTAGTTATCTACAGGCAATTATATTTTTATCCTTAACTAAAATAATTACCAACTAATAAATTGAATTAAACGAGATGTTTAAGCTTTTTAAATTCACATTTAATATAACAACAACTTTACATTTGATATAACAAAAAGAGAAAAACTCTAGGAAATATTTTTGTTAAAACACTTAATAAAAATAACAACAAACTGTCCAGTTTTTTCTTGGTATTTAACTTCTTCTTGTGGTTTTATTAAATCTATCTAAAACAAGCCATTAACAACACTTGTCTGTTTTGTTGTCTGTCCGTCATCTGACAACATGACAAACATGAACTCTTTGAAAAGAAAGCAGTTTATTATGCATCTTGCTTTTGTGAGGCCGTAATTCCTTGTTTTTATAAATATGTACTTACTATACTTGTGTTACGATCTGCGTAATCTTTTCTAGGGTTATCAACTAGCTTTATATGCAGATTTATATGAAGATCACTTTAAGCCTCACTAGTAGAGCTTTTAATAATTAAATTATTATTTTAATTCAAAAACTTTCTTTAGTCTAATTTTAACTTTTAGCGAAGCTCATACTGTATCCTAATATTAACGTCAATTCAAGCTTTTCTTATTATCCAATATCGTTTCTTATAGAAGCTATTACTTTAGTTCAATTTTTTTTATCAATTAAAGCTTTCTTTATATGTAGTAATATTCTAGCTTTAATCGAAGCTCTTTCATTAGTTTATATATAACTTTAATCGAAGCTATTTCCATAGTCTTGTTTTAACTTAAATAGAAGCTCTTTTGTCTATTGTCCTAGCTTAGTTCCAATCTAAGCTTTTTCTATAGTCCCATTATAAATCCATCATAATCCATAGCTTTAGAAGCTATCTCTATAGTAAGATTTTAACTTTAATCGAAGCTCTTTTATTTTTTTAAATTTAACATGAACCGGAGCTCTTTCTACTGCCTAGGTGTAACTTCAATCGAAGATCGTTCAATTGTGCAATTTTAACATTCATCAAAGCTTTTAATATAGTAAAATCTTAGTTGTAATCGAAGTCCTTTCAATAGTCCAAGTGTTAATTAAAGCTTTCTCTGTAGTAATATTTTAGCTTTAATTAAAGCTCTTTCTTCATTAGTTAACATTTAACTTTAAATGAAGCTCTTCATTTAGTATAGTTTAAGTTGTAAGAGAAGCTTTTTCTATTGTCCTAGCTCAGTTTCAATCGTAGCTTTTTTTTAGTCCAATTTCAGTTCCAATTTTTTGCACTTTCTATAGTTCTTCAATCGAAGCTCTTCTTGTCCATGTTCGGTCTCAATCAAAGCTCTTCCAACAGCGCAATTTTTACTTCAACCAAAAGCTTTCTATAAAGTTTTTTTAACTTTAATAAAAAAAGCTTTTCATATATTCTAATTTTAGTTCTGATCTATATATTCTAATTTTAGTTCTGATCTCTTTTTATACTTTAACCAAAGCTTTTTCTATAGTCAAATTTCAGTTCCAATACAAGCAATAGTCCAAATTAAACTTTAATAAAAGCTATTTAAATAGTAAAGTTTTAACTTCAACCGAATCCCTATCTATTGTCTATATTTAAATTTAAGTTTTAATCAAAATTATTTTTCTAGTAATATTTTAGTTCCATTCAAAGTTTTTTCTATAGTCTAAATTTAATCGAAACTTTTAAAAATATTATTTAAACTCTTATTAGGTTTCATTAGTCCAGAATTCAAAGATCCTTTTAGTAATATTTCAACTTTAATCGAAGTTCATTCGTTAATTTAAAAAGTTTTTCCGTCCTCTCATCATAGCTCCAACTTTAACTGAAGGTCTTTCTATTGTCTAATTTTGGTTGTAATCAAAGCATTTTATTTAAATCAAAACACGTTTTTTAGTAATATTTCAGTTTCAATCAAAGCTTTCCAAATTTGAATTTAATCAAAACTTTTTTAAAATATTATTTTAACTTTAATTAAAGTTTCATTAGTCCACAATTCAAAGATTCATTAATAGTAATATTTTAACTTTAATCGAAGTTCATTTGTTTAATTTATAGTTAACTTTAACTGCAGTTTTTTTTTTCAATAGTCTAATCTTAACTCTAATGGAAATCTTTAAAATAGTTTTAACTTCAATCAAAGCTTTTTTCAAAGTGAAATTTTAACTTCAGCCGGGACCTTTACACACTTCAATTTTCGAATCTCTTTAACTTTAAATCTTCAACCGAAGCTCTTTCTATAGTTACATAAAAGCTTTTTCATCTTTTTAAATTTAAACTTTAATCAAAGATCTTTTAGAAGAATATTTTTAACCCAATTCAAAACTTTTTCTATATTAAATTTAATATCATTAGACCTGGTTCACAATGGGAATTTTTTGTTGAGAAACTTTTGATTTTGCGTGTGAGAGAAAGAGATGATATTTCTCTCTCTCACACACAAAAATCAAAAGTTTTCCAAAAAAAAGTTTCCTAATGTAAACCAGATCTTAGAAACTTTTCCAACTCTTTAAGGTCTTTGCCTTCAATTTTAATGATTTGGTAGTCCAATTGAAGATTCTATCGTAAATCTTTTTATACTCCAGAATTCCTTCTGTATTCCAATTTAAGCTTAAAAATTTATGATGTAAAAAGTTAAATTTTGACTTAAGTAGTATATCTTTTTTACATCGAATGTAAGCTTAAATTGTTGACCTTCAAAATCTTAATCTTTATAAAATCTAATATTGATGCAATTAATGATCGTTTTACAGTCGATTTCGATCTCAAATCTTTTGTCTTTTTACAGTCTTACTATAACTTTAATGATAGATCTTTATAGAGTTCAATTTAAGCTTCAAACGTAGATCTCTATATAGTTTTATTCTATGTTCAATCCCAAATTTCTTTATAATCCAATGTTAGCTTCAATCCTAGATCTTTTAGGATCAGCTTTAGCTTCATCTTAGCTTGGTAACCCTTTTAAATAGCTTTTGTATATTTAACAAGCGGAACAAATTTAATTTTGTTGCATCTATCTTGAAAAAAACGAAATGACTTTAAAAAGTGTGCCTGTTGTAAATGTTTGGAGTTTTATCTTTCAATACCCCCTCTCAGCAATCTAATGTGATAATTTTCCTTATGATAATAACAATTGTTAATTTTATGCATTTTTTTATTTATACTATTGCACTTTTTATATCATTTATTGTCTTCTGTTGATAATGGTCATTATGAAAATAATGACCATGAAGTGTAAAATTAAAAAAAATTAAAAATTTTTACAAATTAAAAATTTTTACAAAACTTTGTTCATGAATTTGTTTAATGATAAAGAAAAGTAAAAAAATATAAAATGCTCATGATCATTTAAAATTTATATATATTTTTTTCTATAACAAGATTTCATAATGATTACGATTACTTCATCTGATTTAATTCACTTTTCATTTTGTTTTATCACTTGTAAAAAAATCTTTCTTTCTAAGTATTTGTTAAACCAAACATGATCAAACGTTTAAATATTTACAATTCCGGTTAAATTGATGAAATATTTTTATTGGTTTTTTATTGTAAATTGTACAGATTTTTTGGTATTTTATTTAGAAACTAGTACAAGCCAATTATCGTTATATTATGTTCATAGGCTGTTTTTTGGATTTTGAACATATTATTAAAGTGCAATTTAATATCCTGTCAAATTTACTGCAATATTAACTGTAAAAACTATTACAATACACAAATTTCTTTTAGTTCCTCCATTAACTCCTGGTAATTAGTTAGGTAATCTAAAGTAACTATTTTCTTTGAAAACCTCGCCTCTTTTATGACAAATTTAAAATGCATTTCTGTTTGTAAACAATTATGTTTTATGTTAAATTCTTTAATTATAAAATGAAGGTAATGGGAAGCTTTTTTTTGTTGTTGTTGTTAAAACAGTCAATGGCTTTTTGGCCCTGACTTTAATTGTTATGTGTAAATTTATAATGCATGTAATTAATTTCTCTTTTTTTCTTTTATTATTTTTATAAGAATTCAAAAGCTACAATCATCATTAAGTTATGGGATAAATATTTACATAAACGCTTGATTTTTTTTAACAAAAAGTTTTGAGATTGTAATTTAGATTAAATTATTTAAGTTGTGAAAATTTTGATTCAATGGTTTTTTGAGGTTAAGGTAAAGAAAAATGGCACTTATCTTTGAAAAGATTTTGTTAAGTTCTAGCACTTTCTTTCTTTCAATATGAGACCAAAATTCCTTTAATATAGTTTTAACACCAAGCTCTAAATAGAGCTTTAAACGGAGCTCTAATCAAAGTAAAACCTTGATAGGCTAATTTTATCTTAAATTGAAGTTCTTACTATATTCAAATTTTAAATTCAATTAGAGCTTAAAAGCTTATTCTATTTAAACTTCAATTGTATTTGAGATTCAAAAAAAGCTCTTTTTATAGTGCAATTAAAATTTCAGTTAAAGCTCTTTTAATAACTTCAATTTCTGATTTCAATCAAAGCTGTTCCTTTAGTCTTATTAAAGCTTTTCCTACATTCCAATTTAAATACCAAGCTCCAAATAGAGAATTAGACGAAGCTTTAAACCAAGTAAAGCTTTAATAGTCTAATTTTATCTTCAATCGATGTTTTTTCTATATTCCAATTTTCAATCCAATTTAAGCTTAAATGCTTATTTGAATAAAGCGTTTTTTAATTTTTTAATTTAAAATTCAGGCAAAGCATTTCATTCAGTCCAATTTAATCTTCAATCAGAGCTTTTTCAATACTCCATTTTTTACTTCAATTAAAGCTCTTTATATATAATTAGACACGTTTTAATCTAAATTGAAGTTCCTGTTTCACTTCCAGTCAATGTTTTTTCTTTTTTTTTTTCTTTTTTATTTGAAGCTTTTTTTTCGAAGCTTTTTTTATAGACAAAGCTGTTTTTATAATCTAATATTGACTATAATGAAAGCTACTTCAATCGAAGCTTTTTTTAAGTTGAATTTTAACTTCAATTAAAGCTGTTTCAATAGTTTCGTTTCACCTTCATTCGATGCTCTTTTTATAATCTGCGATAAAAGCTCTTTTAATAGCTCAATCTTAACTCCATTCGATGATCTTGCATTAGTTTAATATAAGTTTCCATAAAAACTTTTTCTATATAGTTTAATTTTTGCTTTATTTGGATCTTTTTCTGTACACCAATTTCATCTTTAATTAAAGTTTTCTCAATAGTCCAATTTAGCTTACATCTCTTTCTATAGTCTAATTTTATATTAAATAAAGACTCAAGGTCCAATTTCTGTTTCAATCAAAGCTCTTTCTATAGTCCAATTTCTGTTTCAAACGAATCATTTCCTATAGCGTAATATAGATTTTAAGCTTTGTAAGCTTTCCAATAACTGAAGTTAAACTCCATTTAAAACTATTTATATAATTTAAGTTTAGCTTTAATAAAAGCTTTTTCTATGGTCTAATTTATGCTCCAAGCAAAGCTCATTCTATGGTTCATTTTCAACTTCAATCAAAGCTTTTTCAAAGGTCAATTTGCTTCTTTATTCGAAACCTTTTATTTAAATCGAACTCTTAAGTTTAATTACATTTAAAGCTTTTCTTTCGAGAAATTTTAGCGCAAGTTTATCTTTATTCGATTTTTGTTCTATATTTTTGAGCTTTATCATTTCCATAATGAAGTGGGAGTGTAAACAATATCAATAGTGATTAGAAGATATCTATAGCTCTTAAAGGTGTATTCAACTTTAACAGGAAAATCTATTCGAGATCTCTTGAAACCAATACTTCGTATAGAAACTTTTAAAGCTTTATTAACTCAATACTAAACTTTGTTTATTACAGTAGTGAGTAATTGGATTTGTTTTAATATATTTTAATAATCTATTAATAAACTTTATTTATGAACAGTATTTCTATGAAATGGCATTATGTTCGTGACCATTAAAATCATATTATCTAGTTTATCGATAATTGATTTGTTAATTGTTAAAATAAATCAAATAATTATTTTCTATCTATAACAATCACAGTAATTTTGACATTAAGTTTGTTGTTAAATCCGTTAAACTTTAAATCGAATAACCGATTAAAGCAAATAATATACAAACAACCATATTTCCGACATATATTTACCAACAAGATTTTAATTACAATATGCAACAATATTGTCTAACTCTATTTAACGGCAATGACAAAATTTGAACCATATAATTTTGTTGTTGTTGTATTTCTGTTATTTATTTTTGCAACAATCTTGGGTGTTTTTTTGTTTATCTTACGTTATTTACTTCTCATGTTACAAATTTTGTGTTGAAAAAAAAATGCTACTAAAACGAAAAAATTCAAATCACATCTTACCACAATATTAATTCTTCTATTTATCATTGCATGTCAATATGACCATGATTTTAGTAGAGTTGTTGTTGTTGTTGTTTTTAGGTTTTTCTTTATTCAAAACAATATGACCAAATCAAACTACTTCAGTTTTAATTCATGCTTTATTAACACGACTCTAAGCGGGTGTCTTATTAACGAATTGTCTGTTGGGCTGACTGACTGTCTGATGTGGTGTGCTGCTAGTCGTTAATGGTTCCACACATTATAAAAATCCGTTTTCTTTGGGTTTTTTTTATTATGTCTTTGATTTCAAAACTTTTATTATTATTGAAATGGGTTTGGAAAAAACTTCCTGGTCAATAATGTTTTGTTTATAATTTGCGTTTTTTTTAAATTAAGATAATTTGTTAAACAAATAAATATTAAATCATAAATCGATTAAGTATTTGGTTTTATTTTTAAATCGATTGCATCATATTTCATGTGAATTTAATGCAAAGTTTAATGATGAATCGACAAAAATTGTTTAAATTTATTTTTTAGACAAAAAAGGCTTATTATATTTCTTTTGCTTCAAATAAAGGTTTTTACAAAATACGTTTACCTAAACTAATTTTGTTACATGATTCTTTCAATAGTTTTGTAAAATATGTTATATAAATACCCAGTATGCTTCGCTACCCCAAAAGCAAAATAAATAACAAAAACACGTAACAATTTTGTGGATTCTAACTGTAATTCTTTTCCAGAAGTATAATTTGTTACAATTCGCTAATTTTTCCGGATGTTTATTAAGATCTTAATGTAATCGATTATTTTTTTTAATCTTATAGTTTCTCAGATAAAAGAAATTGTGTATTAATTCATACAGGTGGTGCCAAGACCCCATCTGACCGTTATTTTCTAATTTTGCAGATTTTAGCTCTAATAGTTTCTCAGATATACGAATTTTTCTATTTACTTAATTCATATGGGGGCTTCAAGCCCCCGATGATAAAAGTCCGCTCAAAATTCAGATGAATATTGAAGATGAATATTAAAGTTCTTGGTGCAAAATTCGTAGAATTTGGTGTAATTAGTTTCCCAGATAAACGAATAAACGAAGGTGCCGTTCCCCTCATGGATAGTGTGTCAATTTATTTTTAAGATTCTGATTGTAATTGTTTCCAAGATTAACGAATTTTTGTATTTCAATTACATGGGAGGTGCCACACCTCCTTATGCTAATCCGACCAATTTTTGCCGGGACTCAGTTTTTCCTTGAAATGATTTAACATGCGGTCGAACCAGAGAATCATTACAGATATAGAAGAGTAACAGTGTATAGAGGAGTAACAGTGGCGCTTAATATTGAAAATAAGTTGTTGTCATCATTTATGATTCGGTTTTCCAAATATATCTTTAACCTCCAACTCAACAGAGGCCATTCCATCTGCGTAGTTGAAAATGGAAGTGATGTTTTTATCAACTCGGAAGTTAAACAAGGTGTTCAGAGATTTGATAGCTCGAAAACTTGAGCAAAGTATAAAAAATAACACTAAGTGGCGGTGGTGAGCATTCCTTTGGCGGATAAAGTACAACCGTTAAATAAGACCAAGGGGGCAGGTATTTACATAAAGAACTTCGACTTCATGTCTGAAAATGTAATTAAATGTATGTTAGGAACTCGTTGCAGTTTCCATTTTTAATCCATTTCTACACGTTCAATAAAACAATTGAACCTTTAGTTGTTGGACTGTAAATCAAAAAAAGAATTCAATACGACCATGTAATTGTAATGAGAATCAAACTATTCCTAAACATATGTATGTAGATACGTCCGCATCAATTTTAAATGATTCAAATAGGATTTTATAAACTTTCAATGACAGCTCATACAAGACCTCTATCAATTAATCTGAAGCGAAAAACTGGTTCTAAATAAAGCGATTGTATATTGTACAAATGGGAACGAGGTTTCCATTGCCAGACCTCAGACTGAAATTGACTCATTTTTCATCAAGTTCTCGGCACTTAAACAATACTAAAGTGTTTAGCATTCCAAAAGGCTCCTTAGGGTTTCGTTATCTATATAACATCTACTATAATATAGAAATTGAATTATGCAGACTTTAAATGAGAGATGTCGAATTGATACTGCACTGTTATCCGGAAATAGTAAGAATAGCAGTCGTTGACATTCCCTATCACTGAGCGGCCCTAACGGAGTAACCATCAATGGTCAGAGATTAGAAAGCTCGAGTACTTCAAAGTACTTGTGCATGGGCCGGTCAAAGCCAATGTACAAAAATGTTCTTCATTGAAGAATAAAGGGGCTATGATAGACCGTTCTCAAATCTATCTAGTGGATGAAAAAGACCACCATGAGATAAGGCCGTCAAGGCAGGTGCTCACGTTAAAACTCTCGACATTCATTACTAGCCATTGATGTATATGTCTCCTACATTATTTTCGGTAAAATCAGCGAAGAAACGACATTACATATTTTTATTAACTTAAGGGTTAATAATACATAAAGTTCTAGTATAACATTTCCAAGTGACTGCAAGTTGTATCAAATTTTGCCACATAGAGCATGAGAGTTGTCTATGACTCACAAATCACTCATTTGATGAAAAAACAAGTAATATTTCTATATTCGGCTGTGCCGAATCTTATATACCCTTCACCAAGTATGTTTTAAAAAACAGTTTTTAATTATTTTGTATCTCTGCACACAAGTCACACATAACATACACACAAACAAATATAAACTGTAGCAGAAAGAAATATTAACCGTTGTACTGTAATACCACCGTCAAACTGTATTACCACCGTCAAACAAATATGAGCCTTATTACCAACATATTACTGCTTTATCTCCTTGTTCTTGTTATACCCTTCACCTTCGTGAGAACAGAACAGCAACCAAACATACAAAAAAAATACACAGCTGAATAAAACCAAATACATCTCCACACGCACATGTACATCTTTATCCAATTCACAGTGTTGTTGTTGCTTTTTTAACAAATAATGAAAAAATGTGGCTTTTTTGATGAAATTTTCAGAGGTTGTCTCGGATTTTTGCTCACATCTCCGTTATTTATGGACTGATATTGCTGATATTAAATAGCGATCTTCTCGAAAGCATGTCTAACTGTATTATTGAAGATTCGGATCTCGCCGATATATGGGGACCTTTAAAAACTGATTTCAACAGACAGACAGACTGATTTTGCTGATTTTAAATAGCGATCTTCTCGAAAGCATGTCTAACTGAATTCGGATCTCGCCGATATCTGGGGACCTCTAAAAACTGATTTCAACAGATAGACGGACAGACGGACATGGCTTAATCGACTCCGCTATCTATAAAGATCCAGAATATATATACTTTATAGGGTCGGAAAATTATTTTATACAAATTACAAACGGAATGACAAACTTATATATACCCTTCTCACGAAGGTGAAGGGTATAAATAATGATTAATTGGTTCTCTTATTGCTAAGTGATTGGGCGCTAAAGACTGTCATTAACAACATTAACAAAACGTCCATATTGGTAAACCCTTTATTAGAAATTAATTGAAACTACAAACAATCACTAAAATATTTTGCATGTACAAAAACCTTCAAATTATTTGCCAAATGTTTATTTCCGTTTTATTTAATTTTAGAGGAAACAATTGAAATTTCCATTTCATTTAATAACAAACAACTTTGCGAATATGTTTTCCTATTTTATTCCACAAAAAAAAACCCAAATGAAACAACAAATGAACTTTCACTTAAAGCACGTCTACTTGTGGTAGGATGTCTCATTTTCTTAACCTGGAAAACATCATCATCAGCATCACCATCCCGTTATATTTAATCACTAATCATAAGTATGTAGAGGAGATGATTGTCTGTTTTTTTAGCGTTTTTTTAAAGTGTATGTAAATACAAATATGGAAAGGTTGATTATTGCATAATAACATTTATTATTTATTATAATTATTATTATTGTTTTATATCTTTGTTGTTTTTGGTTTCCATACTATGTTCAGTTTTGTTTTTGTGCATATGTATTTATTATTTTTTCTGTGTTGCATGGTGCAATTTTTTTTTTGGTGCAGTTTTCATTGTCATTGAAATCTGCTTTTAATTATTGCATCATAATCAGCCAACCATCTTAAAAAAGGCTTTATGATGTGATGCCATTGTATATGCCACAACTCCAGCAGCTACTTAAACTATTAAGTCAGTTAAGATTTAAATGAATGAAACGATAAAAAGAAAAACAGTAACAGTAACTTTTAAATACTTCCATGTAAAGAAATGCAAGTCTATCTGTCTGTCTGTCTGTTTTGCTACCGGTTAAAAGCTATTATTATAACTCTTCACAAGATATTAAATTAATTGTACTCGTCTTTTATAGCCCAATATCTGTATGCAGATAAAACAAGTTGCCTTCTCTCTCATCTTTCATATTTATTTTATTACAATGTCAAGTTGATGTTGGATATGATATGTGATCTGCTGATAGCAAAAGTTTCAATTTAATTTTTTTTAATGCAAAAAAATGCATTATTGAAGAAATACATTTAAATAATAATAAATATTAATATTTATGCAAATAACGTACATACATACAAACTAATCGAAGAAGAATTTTCACAAAGAAAGAAATTAACCCATTAGTTACTACAGCTTGTTATACTGACTGCAGTATTCAGTTAGGGGAATACTCAAGATCTTGAAAACTTATTTTGGAGTATAGAAACATCGGATTTTTGGTAAATAACCGAATTTTTAAGGTGGAAATACACAACACGCGTTTTACGCGGCAACGCGTTATAGGCTTCAAAAATGTTTAAAAATTCATTTAACAAGTTACACACTGTAGTTTGTAAAGCGTGTGCCACGAAAAGTTCAGCAACATTGAACTTTTGACGAGTCGGCAGCTTATCAGGGTTGTTATTTGTAGGTTAAGGAAAGGAAAATAGGTTATGCGAGGGAGGACATTTAATTTAAACTTTTCACATCGAAAGTAACGAGAAATACTTCTGTAGAAAGTTTGTTCCACATAAAAACAGTGCGGCTGAAGAATGAATTTTCCCTGCAATGTGTTGTGCGGTCCACTGGCTAATCGACCACAAATGGGTGTATTCTTGATGACAGTCGTGTGGTGCATAAAAATATACGGGTATCGGGAACGAGTTCCCTAATTTCAGAAGAACAAATTCCATTATAGTATCGATAGAAAATACACGTTGTGACGGTGCTCCAGTGAATCAATAGTGTTGGATACCCTACTGTCACCGATAAGTATCTTCGCCCTCTCTTGTAGCTCCGGACCATATATGGGAATTTTATTCCATTTTCGGACGAATATAAGTGGTGTAAATAGAAGGAAGATCAGATGGAGTAAAGTATGTCTTACACCGTTTCAAAAAACAGAAGTACTTGAGAGCTTCTTTCGACAGTTGAAAAATTTGTTTAGTCCAGCGAACATCGCACTGTATTTTCATGTCCAGAACATCAAGAGTTTCTGATTCCTTAATATATGAAAAATTTTCTATCCATATTTTCCCACAATGTGTAATGATTTCATGCGTTCTCTACTACACAAAACTTTGACAGATCATATTACTTGGTGCTCGTGTGAAGGGGGGCATAATATTTTGAATCAATTTTAGTAGAAATATAGATTTTTAATGAAAACTTAGAATCTTTGTTAAAATTCAACATTTTTGTAAAATTAGTCTTTTAGTAAAAAATTCCTTAAAAAGTTAACCGGCTAATGTTTATAGTCATCTTCAAAAGGGAAATAGGTTTTATGTGTTTTTTTTTTTTTTTTTTTAAATCACTTTGCAAACATGCCTTAAGCAATTAAATATCATTTTATGCCAACCGATTTAATCGATAAACACCGATTTAAATCAGACTAAAAAAATATGTCGATCTTTTTAATCCTCAGTTCAAATACGGCCTATGTGTTAGTTGCTAGTTTACAGAACGTTCTAATAATTCCGATGTAGTCCAATAAAGATTTCCGAGAATGTTTCTGTAGCCGTCAATGGAACGATCCATGTACTTACCGACGACTGTCTATAGTAATCTTCAGAAAGGAAATCGATTTTATGTTTTTTTTAATCACTCTGCAAACATGCCTTAAGCATTTCAATATCATTTTTATGCATATCTGGTTTAATCATTAAACCCCGATTTAAATCAGACGAAAAAAATATGTCGAGCTTCATAATCCTCAGTTTCAATACTGATTCTTATAGTTCTGACGTGGTCCATTTATGATTTCCGATAATGTTTTTGTAGCCGTCAAAGATACGATCAATGTACTTGCATCAGACACAAATATAGGTCAACCTTCATTGATTTCCATGCGGTTCATTTATAATTCCAGAGTTATTTTTCATGAACCTTATACTCAGTATAGTTATGCTTCAAGTATGTTTCTCTAGCAATCAAAGACAAGTTTATACATCTATCAAGCGAGCCAATAGTATAATATATAAATTTTTTCTTTGAAGGGGCGGTGAATACCATGAATCGTTAGAAACAAATCATTCAAATCGGTTATTCATAGTTTAAGTTATCAAAAGGTCGGTCGAACAAGGAGTTATACTAACGACGCATGATACATAGCAAATGGGTCGTATTTAGAATGCATTGTATTATGGTCCAAGGTATATGAAAATACAAATTCCATATAGAATAGTCAATTTGGACAATTCTAACCGACTTTGTATATATTACTCGAGAATCAAGGAATACCCTATAGATTTTTTTAAACAATTTGGCAATAACTTTAAAATTATACAAATTTAGAAAAAAAACTTAAATACATATGATATAGCTACTGATGTCAATCACTTAAATTTTGTTAAATTATTCATATAATCCTCATAATCAGAACATTGGAAAAATCTTTTAAAAGTGCCCCCAAAGTATTAAAATAGTTAAAAAACACATTTCATTATTTTTTCTTTGCAACACATAAAAATGAGCATTTTGCATAATTTAACATATATTTTTTTCGATAAAAATCCATATAAGAATACAGCTGTGTTTGTATGCGGTTTTAAAGTTTTTACACTAAACTATAAAAAAATAAAAAAACAAAACACTAGCATAACAATTTCATTTTCCAAGATTTATGTGTGTATTGTTCTCATCTTTTGATTTAGAAAAAACAATCCGGTTTACCTTTGGTTTGAAACTTTGATATTTAAAAATTTTATTAAAAGTAAAAATCCCAACTCATCATTACTGTCTATGCTATTACAAATGCAACTAGTTTTACTTTTTTTTTGCAAATATATTTTTTTAAATATTATTTTTATTAATTCCCTTGATAATTTATTGATTTACATATTTGCAATTTAATATTGTTATAGGCTTTCTAATTTTATGTCTATAGCATTTCTAATTATTTTGTTTGAAATGAGTGATTTGTTCTCAAAAATTGTTTGCACGTAAATGTCAAGGTAAAGTTTAGTGATTTACTGTTACGAATTTTTTTTTTGGAATATAAAAGCAATAAAAATGGCACAAAACATCTACCGAAAAAATATATAACATGATCTAGTTGAATTTTGTCATAATGAATTTGATATGTTTGCTTCGTTATTTAAACCAGATGTTTGAAAAAGTGTTGGTAATCTCAACTGCTTTAGAATGCTATGGGTTGCTTTTAAATGTTCAGTTTTCTAAAGGAGTATCGGACTTTTAAATAGCTTTCCATCTCTCCATCTATCTATCTATCTATCTATCTATCTATCTATCTATCTATCTATCTATCTATCTATCTATCTATCTATCTATCTATCTATCTATCTATCTATTTATCTATTTA
>NC_060953.1:57927077-57929585 GCF_022045245.1 Lucilia cuprina
GATAGATAGATAGATAGATAGATAGATAGATAGATAGATAGATAGATAGATAGATAGATAAATAAATAGATAGATAAATAGATAGATAGATAGATAGATAGATAGATAAATAAATAGATAGATAAATAGATAGATAGATAGATAGATAGATAGATACATAGATAGATATGTATATAAATATATAGATAAATATATTAATAGATAGTATATCTAAGATATTCAAATTACATTTATTATTTACTTTAAAAATTTTCTGTGAAACTAAGTTAAGAGTACCTAGTACACTTCTTCGACTTATTATTTACTGTAAAGGCTAAACAAATTACTTGGGAAAATTATTTAGACATTAAAATTGTGGACAAGTTGTCATACGCACCCAAATCTTAATTAAAACACAATCACCTAATGGCACAGCTGAAAGACCTAGCCAACGATGACAAAGTTGTATAATTTTTCTTTTGGTGTTTTACTTAAAAGACATTAAATAACAGTTGTTAACTGACGTCAACATAAATTAAAAAAAAAATAACTTAATTGTTAAACAATGTGTATGTTTTACCTAATTTAGTATATGATTTTTTTTCTTCTATTGTTTTTATAACTTTTTTTTTTTGGGTCTACATCTTTGATTATAACCATATATACAATTTTAATCACATGTCACATCACCACCATCAACTCTATCTACAACTGTAATCTGCCAGATTTATAATAATTTAATTTTTTCTCATAACGAAAGTCACACGCCCATACCATAGATAGCATACGACGAATGTGAAAATGATAAAAAAAAAATACTGAATGAAAAATTACAAAAGTGAATTAATGAATTAATAACTTAGTGAAATATACATATGTAAGTGGAGTGTGTTTGGAAAATAGTCAGTGTTTATTGGGGAGAAGAAACAAATTATCACATAACTAGATGACAGCTAGCTTAATGGTTCGTAGCACAAGCTATTCTGGGTTATTCTACAATTAAAATTTGGGGTGAAAATTTGATGGAAATGAAAGTATAAATTTGTATATCGAAGTTATATTAAATATATTTTGTGAATTAAGATTAATGAGGTTTAAAGGGCCGAATCCTCAACAAAATGCGATGTTGAAAATAAAAATTCTTATCAAATATCTCAGCAGCACTCGATATAAGATAACCTAGGAATACTCTAAGACTGAAAGGTTCTGTACATAGACTTCAACCTCAATCCTAAAAACCTTCCACCCTGTCCCTTTATTGAATCTCACCAGAGTCTATTTGCGAGCAAGTGTTCTCCATTATCACGATCAGTTAGTTACTATATTGTTAATGATCTCGTGGACTTACTCGAAATTATACTATTAGCTTGAGAGATTATGGATGTGAGAGCTAAATAGGTTTCTGGCCTAAAACTAAGAAAGTTTTTAACTCACAGAGATCCTATCTAGCAGATCTTGAACTAACTAACTTATTACTTTCAAAAAGTACTCTTAACATTTCCTTTTCACTTTGAGAATAATGTTATGTAAATTGGCATCATAATATAGCAATTGATAACACTATAATTATATATGTTTATATGATTTGCGTGATTTTCTTATTAAAAATACATATATTGCATATTTCACACCACTCAAAAGACCTATCATAATCCAAATATGTTGTAGTCTTACATCTTATAGCGGAGCTGTGAATTATTTAAAAACATTTTTTACAAGATGTTTTGTTTTAATTTTTTTAATTCTTCCATAAATTAATTATAATTAAAACATATGGCTAATAATACAAGCAGTTAAAATATTTTATCATTATACTTTTGTCTTACATCACAAAAACATTGTCATTTAGTTACGATGAGGTTTTTGCTTTTTTGTCTAATAAATTGCATTATACTTGTTTAATTGTCAAATTCTGTGTTAAATGTTGACGATGTTGTCTTCTTAGAAGACAAAAAAAAAATAATTTTAAAACTAGAAATAAATAAAATAAATGTCTTTATTTAAAGAACCCCCGTCCAACAAAAAGAAGTCACTATGAAGATTATTACAGACTATCTGTTTGAGAATGAATAGAAGTTTGCAAAAAATTTGAAAAAATGTATCTAACCTTAGAGCTATTAATAACATTTTAAAGCACAATTGCTTTGTAAACTGTTTTTGTTGTTATTCTTTGGATACATGTAGTTTATGACAATCTTATAATACGAATAAAATAAATTTAACAACAACTCGTTGAACTGAAACGCAAACAAAAATCGAAAGCTATGAATGACTTTAAATTCTAGACAGTCATTGAACGTAGTTAGTAGGTGAAAATGAGGTTGACGATGTGGAACGGAAAGAGGATGCCTTACAAACAGTATTGTATAAAGGATTAAATAGATATGTATGGATAGATAGGTAGATAGATAGATAGATAGGTAGATAGGTAGATAGATAGATAGATAGATAGATAGATAGATAGATAGATAGATAGATAGATATATAGATAGATAGATAGATAGATAGATAGATAGATAGATAGATAGA
>NC_060953.1:57929685-57954432 GCF_022045245.1 Lucilia cuprina
ATCTATCTATCTATCTATCTATCTATCTATCTATCTATCTATCTATCTATCTATCTATCTATCTACCTATCTATCTATCTATCTATCTATCTATCTATCTATCTATCATTCAAATCCAATCCAATTTTTTTGAACGGTCAAAGTAAAGTCAAAATCTTTGCAGAATATACACCTTATGATGTTATTTTTCTCCTTTTTTTTTATCCTTCAGTATCATATTCTTATTTCCCCTCTAGGAATGTCTAGCCATTTTTCTTTTCCTAAAAGCACAGAGAGTTAGACTTTCATGGCTAGCACTTTCGTAAAAAAAATGCACTTTTCATAGAAATTTTCACTTTTCCATAGAAAATTGTACTTTTTATAGAAAATTGCACTTTTCACAAAATATTAAAGTTTCCACAAAAATTGCCCTTTTCATAGATAGCACTTTTCGTTAAAAATTAACTTAATAGAAAATCGCACTTTTCGTAGATAATTGTTAATTGCACTTTTTATAGAAAATTGTACTTTTTATAGAAAATTGCACTTTTCATTGAAAATTGCACTTTTCATTGAAAATTTCACTTTTTACAGAAATTTGTACTTTTTGTTATAGAAAATTGCATTTTTTATAAAAAATTGCACTTTTCGTAGATAATTTCACTTTTTATCGAAAATTGTACTTTTCATTGAAAATTGCACTTTTTATAGAAAATTGCACTGTTCATTGAAAATTGCACTTTTTATAGAAATTTGTACTTTTTTATAGAAAATTGCTCTTTTCATTGAAAATTCTAATTATTTTTCTTTGAAAATTGCATTTTCTATAAAAAATGCACTTTTCAGTTGTATGATCCTTTCTCTCTCCCTCTCTCCCTCTATCTCTCTTTTCCTCATTAATCTCATTTGCATTCTTTTTCTTGTTTTTTACATACTTTCAACTTTTTTGATTTGATTATTTTTTTTTGCATTCTACTTTCATAGTGTATCCTCATCATTTACCCTCTCAACACTTTAAAATTTATAGTATTCCGTAGTTTCTTTACACTTTTTAATTCGTACCTCATTTTCCTTGTGGCGCTAGTTACCTATTTGGAAGGATTGATTTACTGACAATGTTCCTTGATATAAGACTCAAATATATCCTCGTAAGCAGAGCAAGTGGCACAGATTCGAATACAATCTTAAGTATGTATAAAATCAATAGACAAATAACTTTGTTGCAACCCTCGTAGTACTTTCATGTTCATAAACAACCGCTTAAACATTTGTTATAACTTTGTTTAAAATTATACACAATTAAATCTGTATTTAACAATGCCCACTAATGTTTAAAGGAAACTTTTCTAAAAACTTTAGACTGCAACAATACACTTTAATTTAAAAACTAGCCGCTTATAATATAAAAGAAATATCATAAAATTTAACCAATTTAAAAAAAGTTTAAAATACAAAATTTGCTATAAATAAAAGGCCAACATGTGCAGAGCTAAAAATGTAGCAATAATATGCTCTGTCTACTAACTTTATGAACCTTAAACAAAAGTGAATGTTTTTAATATTAAATGAGAAAAAAATGCCAAAGATTTACGTTGAACCATAAATGCTAAAGAAAGGAAAAAAGAATGGTGTTTTAATGCAATTATTACAAACCAAATATGAACTTTTTTTCATATAAAAAAATATTTAATGAAATTTCGTAAAAATTATAAGCGGAAGTTTTAAGTAGCCATAAAGAAAAAACGGAAAGAAGTGGCACACAAAGAAAAGAAACACTTGTTATTATATTGTTATGCCTGAGAAATTTAAAGATTTACTTTGAATAAATGTTTAATTAAATTGCACGTTTAAATGCTACTAAACCTCAATAACAACAACAAATACTATTTTATTATAAGAAAAAAAAAAATCAAAGAGAAAGGGAAGTAAACCGCACAATAAATTGAATACTACACTGGTTGGATAAATAATTTTGTTTATAGTTTATTATTTATTATGTTTAAAAAAAAAACTGAATTTTTTATCATTCATTCACAAGTTGTTAGGTCTATTTGTTTGCTTGTTGCTTATATCTTAAAAAAAGTGAGAAAATTATAATAAAAAAAATACAAATAAAAATGTTAGGTAATTTTCAAATACCTATGAAAAATAAAAGAAATGTGAAGTAAATACAAGTTGAGACAGAAATTTTTTTATATGTAATGGAAAAAAAAATATTTAACCCAATTGCTTTTCTTACAGAGTTTGAAGTAAAAAATTACTGGCCCTTTAATGTTGGCGAAATATTAAGGAAAACGTTTTAAAAGAATATATATAACAAATTGTATGCAAACTAGTTAATGTCTTAATTATAGTAATTTATTCTTTAACTTCAGCTTCTTTAGCTGCTGGCGTTGATGTTGTTGCCTTTGTGGTACGTTTGGGTTTGGGTTTCGAGGGTGTGGCGTTGGCAGCCGCAACAACCTTATCTTTTTTAACTTCTACTTCTACGTCTTTGTTCTTGTTCTCTTCAGTTTCTGTTTCTTCTTCTGGTTTTTCCTCTTTAACTTCATCTTTTTTGCCATTCACTTCTTTAGTTTTATGTTTTTCACTGTAACAACATATAGGTTATAGTTAAAATGTTAAATTAGTTCTTTGAAAGAATTTTTCATTACCTTTCAATGTCTATATTTAATACAGAATCATTTTCTTCTTCATCCTCATCACGTTCATGCGGTTCTACCTCTCTAAGTAAATCTCCCAAATCCTTGTCAACATCCTCCCATAATTTATCTTCTTGACCTTCCTTTTCCTCATTATCATGTTCATCATGATCCTGTTCTTCTTCCTCTCCCTCTGCACCATTGGCTTTAGTTTCTTCATGTTCTTCTTCATCATCTTGTTGTTCATGTGCCTCTACCTCGTCCTCATCTTCATTGTCTTTTTCACTCTTAATTTTTTTATCACCTTCTTCTTTGTTATCCGTTTCTGATTTCTTGCGTTCCCGAGCTTCCTTACGTTTCTTAGCTTGTTTCTCTTCTTCCTTGTGACGCAAGTAGGCCTTTAAGTGGGATCGTTGTAGACAATGTTTCTTAGTATAGGCTTCCAATGTACCCTTGTCAGCAGAATAATGTTCACAGATTTCACAATAGAAAGCAGTGATTTCCTTAACAAATTCAGCTCCCACTGGAGTTCTCTCTTTTTCTTCGCTCTCTTCACTGTTCTCTTCATTTGTTTGGGTTTCATTGAGCAAAGCTTCCATGTCTGCATCCATTTCTTCATCGATTTCTCCCACTGAGTCGACTGTCATGAATTTATTTAAATCAATTTCACGCATTTCTTCGTCACCGCTATTTTCTGTATCCGAATCTTGTTTGCGGGCCTTGTTCTGTGAAAAAATAAAAGTTTCAATGAAAAATCTCTTTAAAAGCTAATTGCATTTTTCATAGAAAATTGCACTTTTCATAAAAAAATGCACTCTTCATAGAAATTTGCACTTTTCACAGAAAATTGTACTTTTCATAGAAAAATGCACTTTTCATAAAATATGCACTTTTTATAGAAAAATGCACTTTTTATAGAAAAATGCACTTTTCATAGAAAATTGCACTTTTCATAGAAAAATGCACTTTTCATAGAAAATTGCACTTTTCATAGAAAATTGCACTTTTTATAGAAAATTGCCCTTTTCATAGAAAAAAATGCACTTTTCATAGAAAACTGCCCTTTTCATAGAAAAATGCACTTTTTATAGAAAACTGCCCTTTTCATAGAAAAATGCATTTTTCATAGAAATTTGCCCTTTTCATAAAAAATTATACTTTTTATACAAAATTTTAAAAGTGTACTTTTACAAAAAACTTATTGTTTTACAAAATAAGCAAAAAAACTCTTTCAATTCTACTTACCCTTATATGTTCCAAAGAACAACGATGAGTCTCATACAATATAGGACTCTTGAAAGCCAAATGACAAGTAGAACAATATGGCATAAGGAATTTTTTCATAATTTTATGATGTTCCGACAATTGATGCTTAGCTTTCGGTTGTCTATAGTGTAAACGACAAAGATGACAGAATTTCGATTCATAACTTTCCTTAGATTTCTCTTCGAGTTCTTTTTGAGCGGCCCGTTGGCGTGCACGTAATCTTAAAAGGTGGGCTCTTTGGCGCATAGCAATTTGTCTTAAGGCCATTTTGTGTGTACGAGAATTCAAGTGATAAGAATATTCCTAAAAGTAAAACAAAAGTTTTAGAAAAAAAAGATGCAATTAATTTAATAACTTTAGAAATGACTTACCTTAAATGTAACACACTTCATGTGACAGTGTATACAGGTTAATTTAATGAAACGTGAATTACCACCACGTCTTGCGGGACTGCTGCGTTCATCACGTCTGGAATTACGGGATTTGCGGTCCTTCGAGTCATCTTCATCATCGCTACGTGATGATTTCTTACTTTTTCTCTCTTTTTCCTCTTTATCCTTGTCATCCTTTTTCTTGGACGCCGAACTAGACGAGGATTTCTTGGCACTCGTTGATGTCTTATCCTTTTTCGTTGAGCTGCTATCTCCTGATTCCTTTTTCTTACCTTCTTTCTTTTCAGTCTTTTCACCATCTGCTTCGGTGGTTGTCTTATCTGCGTCTACATCATTATCATCGGCATCGTCGGCTTTATCGGCTCCCTCTTCACCCTCTGTATGTTCTTTATCTTTATCGGCTTGTGACTTGCTGTCATCCATTTCTTCGTCGTCACCACCCTCTTCTTCATGTTCGTCGTTGTCACCGCCTTCTCGAGCGGCTGAAGTCTCGTCCTCTTCTTCATCTTCGGCATTGGATTTTTCTGAAGATTTTGCACGTTTGGATTTACTGCGCTTTTTTGTTTCACCACCTTCCTCATTCTCATCTTTGTCCTCATTATCCGCCTCGTCCTCATCGTCATCTTCATTGTCGCTATGCTTACGTTTCGATTTCTTCTTCTCACCTTCATCATCCTCATCATCGCTGGATGAGGCATTCCTCTTGTTACTCCTTGAAGATCTACGTGGACTCTTGGAGGAATTTCTATCAAGACGACGTCGTCTAAGAGAGCTATGGAGGATTATTGGATTTGTTTGTGTGTATTTTAATAGACGTGTAATGTATGTTTAGTTATCAAAGGGGGGGCAATAAAATTTTAACATGAATTTTTCTTTATCGTTTGTTAAAACAAAAGTAAAATAATTTGTAGTTAAATTCAAAATTTATGCTCTTATAGATGGCTGGAATTGTCGGGTAAATCAATATACAGCCATTTCATTCGCAAAGAATTTTGAGATTTCAAGGTGTTTTTGTGTGTGTTTTTTCGTTACGTTTAACTTAAGGGAAGGGGTTTTGGTAAACTATACAGACTGTGGAAATTTGCTATGATTAATATAAATTCAATGTCAAAAAACAACAGTCTTGGTAGTTTCCATATGCTTTGGGAGACTTTATGGCGTCTGTTTTTTAATACCCAAATCCCTGTTCCCTGTTGTAGTTTCTTCCTTAAAACCTTCAATTTTCAACTCATTTTTGAATGTTTGCAAATTTTGCAATTGTGTGAATAAATGTGGGAGTATTTACCTCGTTAAACGTGCAATTTTCAAGACACGTGCACGATCTTTCTGTTGGGCATACATTAGTTTACGTCTCATTATACGCAAATCATTCGATTCACGGCGCACAATACGACCTGAACCTCCACGTCCTGTACGAGCACCACCTCTGGTGCTGGAACCACGTATACGTGAGACAAAACCACTGCGTACTGGTGCTCTTTTCGATGGTGGTGGTCCCATGGGAGAACGATGTCTGGGCTTGGAGTTATCACGATCACTGTGTCTCGATGAGTTGCCACCACGTGATGTGGATGATACCGTTGGTGGTGGAGGTGGTGGTGGGGTACGATTACCTCTACCCGTTGATGACGTACGTCTATAATCCTAGATTTATACCAGATGATGAGAATAGATTTGTAGACGAGTTTATTTTTATTTATATTGTTTGTTTGTGTATCTTTTTGAACAAAACAACAACAACAAGAACAAAATTTGTCTTTAAGAACTTTTGATAGTCGAATTTCTAGAGATGCTTGACTATTGTATTATCATGTATATGTTACAACAATACAATTATAATACAGTTTTACAGTTTTGTTTCTATTCATTTGATTATGATTCTATTAAATGTTTGATTAATGTTATTCTGGTCATTATTAGATACGCGTTTTATTTCTCTTAGTCTCAGTCTAGAACTATGATTATTTGATTTATTGGTTTTGCTTTTAGAATGTGGGAAGTGGTAGTAGTAGTAGTAGTAGCAGTCGATTTGATAATAACAACATAAGAGGGTGCTTTGGGAGCTTCAGGAAGCCTTCATACATACATAGTTATAGTTTTTATTTATATTTTTTTAGATATTTTCTATTTTAGGAGGAAATTTATCAAACCAAATTTTACCATTGTATTTTTATAAAAATTTTAGTGTTCACAACAACATAATGATTCTGTTTCTGTTTTTGTTTCTACCTTAAAAATATTGTTTTCATTACATGATTCATGATGGTCATTCGAATGCACTCTAGCCTTGACTTGCGTTTCATTATTAAATACATTATTTAACATACATTTATAGCAACAATGATTACAGTAGTGCTAGTAGTAGTAGTATTATTATTGATTTTGGTAGTGATTTTATAGAAATAGAATCTTCATTCGCATTATGGATATGATCTGTTTTATTTGGTAAGACACGCTTTTCGGCATTTGGAAATACATATTAAAATGAAAAATGCTTTTATGTTTAATCGCTGTAAGTTTTTTCTCTGCAAACCTTCTTTTAAATGACAATAATTATTTAGATTATATTCTAGGCAGTTTGGCTCAATTTTGCTAAAGGTTGTCTTGTTTTAATAACCAACAATACAGAGATATTTATACAGTAGTAGTGGTAGTAGTAGTAGATAATTAGGTAGAGTAGAGGTAGTTATTAGGTAGTAGATAGTAGACATGATTTTTGATTTTGGAGGATACTTTTTGAAGCCTTTTTTCATTGGGCAAATATGCTATTAATAGCTTTAATTTTAATGTCAACACAATAAGCTCTCTCTTGTGCTTTTTTGTCTATCAATCATTGTAGCGGAGAGCATGGCTATTGGTGTGTAAAGATTTTATGTATTTTTTTTAGATACATTCATTTTATACATAATATCCAGGCATGTTTGATCAATAAAGAAATATTACAGCTTTTTTAATCACTGTTTCGACATTTTTGTGCTCTTTCTAAATAAAACTCTATGTTTTTTTGCGATTATAATAATAAATATACATAAAATAATAAAATTATTATCATAATTAAATTGGTTTGGTTAATAAATTTTGTATCTTATCATTTCAAATGTTACTTTTTATATATTTCATATATTGATTTTTTTAGTTTTGCAAGTTTAAGCATGGTATGAAAGGATTAATAAAGTATTAGTAAATGAAATTTAAAATACTCACGTCTTGACGAGATCTTTTCATATCGGTGGAACGATCGCGAGAGGAGTCCTAAGAAAGAAAATATAAAATTTAATATTATTTCAATCACAAGAAGAATTTTCCCATTTACCCTATTGTAACTGCGTTTATGACTTGAATCATGACGACTGCTGCTAGAGCTATTAAAACGATCACGATTACGTGAATCATAGTGACTACTGCTGCTGCCACCATGACCTCCAGAATTATAACGTCCTCCACCACTACCGCCTCCATAACGATCTGATGAACGTCCGGTATTATGCATGCGTCCTCCACTATTGTAGTTTGAAGAACGATAAGATGATCCACGATGGGAAGAACTGCCACCACCGCGGTTATTATAACCTCTATTGTAACCTCGTACCATTTTCTAGAAATTTTTAAAGCAAATAAACGATTTAGTAATAAAATTAAGTCTGAACTAAACAAGAACTGAACAATAACTGGAACTGAACTAAAACTAAATAGAACTAAACTTTAACTATCTCGACCGCTCACCCTTAAGACTTTATGATCAAACCTTGCCTTCATAATATAGAACAAAGAGGATTAACAATGAGTCATTTTGGCAAATGAAAAATACAAGGGGAAACTGTTTTTTTAACCAATATACAGGAAATATTCAACCACATTTTTGTTAATTTCAACTCGTTTAATCTCTAATGTTATAACCAACAAAATCACACAAACCTACATATTAAACTTCAAGCGGCTTGCACATGCACCAGCCCACCATTAAGCCGGCGGAATCCTCTATAGAAAATTAAAACTTTTTAGAAAAATCTTATGCTTAGACTGTATAATGTAGTTATAGTTTAAAAAAAAATTAATTTGGCAACATTTTAGGGAAATGCGAATGTAATAAATTTCTGTATTCCCTCTTTTTTTTCTACATTTTATGGCATCGGCCTCAAAATCGATATGGATTTGTAGCCTCTGCAATTAAAACACATATATTTTGAGAAAAACTCACCTGTTTTTAAAAAACTTGTTTTATAATTATTAATTATGAACAATATTTATAATTTCCACACGTTTTTCTTAGTTTAATGCACAGATTAAAGAATATTTTAATTATTTTTCTTATTTTCAATTGATTAATTTTCCGTATGCTTCGCAGGAAAAAATGGCGACTTTGTCAATTCAGATATCTGCGCAGACAAGTATTAACGACGGCGTCTGCTGCCTCAAAAAATTACGGCGTCAGTTTAAAGTCATCTCTAAGCCGGCTAAGTTTTTAAATAAAATTTTATAGTTTCAATATAAATAATCAGGGAAATGATGAAATTTATTGCGATTTAAATTCGACAAGTTGTATTTATTATTAAAAGTAAAATTTCAACAGATTTCTGTTCTTTAAAATCTTTCGTTAACTGATCTGCTAAACCACTAGATTTGAAAATAAATTAAACAATAGAATAAACAGAGTTGTTAAAAGTACCGAAATAAAAATGTTGCCATATTATTAGCCGCTGTTAACAGAAATAAAAAATTATTTTATTTTGGAAATAATTTGTGCCCTTCTACACTGACAAAAATATCATGATATATTTTTCCTCTTACATACCGAAACGAAAGTTTTTCAGTGTGGACCGTTACTTTCAGTAATGTTATATGGAATGATAGGATTTAGATAGGATTTTTATAAATTAAAACATAGCGGAACTTTTTTCAGATGTTTATAGTCAGAATAAAAAAAATGTTTCATAATTTCTTAATTTCGACTATAATATGACTAAAAATGTTTGATTGCTAAAGTTTCTATATACTTCGTGTGGAAAATCAAATGAAATTCTATTCGTATTTTTCATTTTAGAATAAAAGTCGTATTATTTTTGTTCTTTACGTCTTCTCATTTATATGCAGATCAAAAATTTAATTTTTTTTTAATTTTATTCACTTTTCATTATACAGTTTGAAAAGAACTGCTCATTTAAATTTACATTTTATGCAAAATCAACCGCTGTAATATGCAGTTTGTGTTGTTGTCATTCTCAAATTTCATTTCTGACATTTCTTCTCTGTTCCTCGATTTTCTTTTGTAACATTGCAAAATCAACACCAAAAGGGAATTACGAAAAATTGTAGACGGATTAGAAGCAGAAAAGAAAACACAGTGAAAAAAAACCAATTAATAGATTTAATTCTTCATAAAACAAGTGTGTAATATATTTATTAATTTTATAAATAAACAAATATTTAAACATATTACTTTAACAATAACATTAAATTACAACAAATAAACAAAATTTCAAAGTGAAAACGAAATTTTACACAATAGCAGAACAAAGAGACTACAAAAAAGAAAAAAAGGCCGTCAAAAATCCAAGTAGAAAAATCGTGAAAAAAGGTGGTGGTAGTAGAGCAAAAGTGATAAAAAAACGAAAAATAAAAGTGTTTAATTAAGAAAAATTTATAATAATTAAACAAATATCATATAAATTTTATAGTGAATTAAGAGAAAATATCATTTAAAAGTGAATTTAAGCCAAAACTTTGAAATTTAATTATTTGTTTTTATAAATGGCACAAAGTGCGTCGTAGTTGTAACTTGCTGGAAAAAGAAAAAAAGGAGCTACCAAAAAAAAATAAATTTTTCATATTTATAGCCTTAAAATACCCCCCTCAAAAAAATAGTGGTAGAGTGTAGGTGCTGTGCTGTTGTTTCTTTTAGCTTTTATTATTGCTGTCATAGGTTTGGTTAACTGCTCCACAACCTCCACAGCTAGAAGCAAAAGGACATACATAAGTCATTATAGGTATCCAATTACTTTTCAAGTACACACGCACTATTAGAGGATATTTTATATAGGTACTTGTACAATTTTAGTAATTGTTGCTTGTTTTTCGATAAAAATATTTGACAGCAGCTTCTACTCTACTGCTATTCCTACTGCTTCATGTTTTCCAACATGGCCAACACTTTGGAGGAACAACAAAGTTTACGCGAATGCGAAAATTATATACAATCTCATGGTATACAACGTGTTCTTAAGGATTGCATTGTACAGCTGTGCGTCAGTCGCCCCGAAAATCCCATACAGTTTTTGCGACAGTATTTTCAAAAA
This sequence comes from Lucilia cuprina, assembly GCF_022045245.1. NCBI lineage: Eukaryota > Metazoa > Arthropoda > Insecta > Diptera > Calliphoridae > Lucilia > Lucilia cuprina. Next base: position 57,940,258 of record NC_060953.1, read on the forward strand.
TTAGAAAAGGTAAGTGGAGTAGTTTTTATTGTGAAATTCTTTTTTTTTTTTGTAAAAAATACTTGCTACTTTGTTTTATGAAATTTCCAATTGGAATTTAAAGATTTCAAGAGGAAATACCAATATTAGCAACAAATTTTTAAAAGCTTCATAAAAAAGCTTTCTAAAAAATCTAAATGTTTCCACAGCATTTATTAAAAAATATATAGAAAATACTAAAAAAGTTTAAAAAACTTTGAATACTTGAATAATTTTAAAACAGTTAAAAAAGCTTATTCACCCCTATTCTGCAGTTCGATTACGTTTAGGCAACGATCGAAAAAAGGTATTCCAACAAAAAAACTGAATCATAAGAATACGTTACGATCTTACCTACATTTTTGAAAGTTGTTGTTTATGTAACGGATAGTCGAATCGAAATGCAAAATACCAAAGTTGCCAAACGAAAAAAAGCTTAAAGTTTTAAATATAAAAGAAGCTTCAGAAGCTTTTTATAAAAGAAATTTTTAACTTTTTGTAAATAAACTTTAAAAGCTCTTAATAAAAACGGTGGGAGAAACAAAAAAGCTTTTAACAGAAAATGTTTATAAAACTTTTTTACAGAAAAGCTTGGAAAACTTTTTTGTAAAAGGGCTTATAAACTTTTTAGATTTTATACAGAGAAGCTTTTTGTAGAAAAAATCTTCGAAAAATCATGAAATGCTATTAACATAAAAAACTCAAAAAGCTTTTTATAGAAAAGTTAAGCTAAACAAAAAAGCTTTCTACAAAAGCTTTTTCTAAAAAATTTTCTAAATTTTTTTATACAAAAATATTGCAAAAGTTTTATGAAAAGTTACAAAAGCTTTTTCTATAAAAAGCTTAGAATTTTGAAAGTTTCAAAGGCTTTTTATAAAAAGAATTATAAACATTTCATAAACTTCGAAAGCTTTTAAAGAAAATACTATACAAAAAAGCTTATTTGCAAAAATATATAGGAAAGCTTTAAAGGAAAGGCTAATAAAACTTTGTTTAGAAATGCTTGAAAAACTTTTTTTTACAAATATGCTTAAAAAATCTTATAAACTGTTTATAGAAAAGCTTAGAAAGATTTTTTAAGGAGAAAACTTAGAAAGCTTTTTGCAGAAAAAATCTTGGAAAATCATGAAATGCTATTCATGAAAAAATTTGAAATCTATTTACAGAAAAAGCTGAGAAAGTTAAACTTAACAAAAAAAGCTTTATACAAAAGCTTTTTAGTATTAAAAATGTTTTATTTTTTTAATTTTAAAACAATTTTTTTTTTACAATAAATTTACAACATTGCATAAACCACTTTTTAAGAAAAAGTCTCGCACAAAAGAAATTAACACACCTTAGACCTACGACGTGAATCTGATTTTCCAGATCTAGCTCTACGGGACATAGCCGAACGGCTACGCTTCGACACTCTACCACCACGACGACTAACTGGACCACACATAGCCCCTAAACGTCTGCGTCGTTTGGGTGCATAAAAAGCCTGTATAAAAGAGAGAATATTATTCACAAAAAATAACAGATTATTTCATCGATTACCTCTACTATATAACGTTGTTTCTCTTCATTTGATAGACTTTTCCATGCTTTTGCACCCTGACGCACTGTTTCAATTGCCGTTAAACCACAACAGGTTTTCCTATATTCACGTAAGAAATTCAAAAATGGATTACGTTGAACCGGACCAGGTCTTAGACAACGAGCTGCTGCCGTTGTTGCCATAGGTTGTGGGGTCGTTGGTGTGGGACAAGCTCTTGGACATTGAACACGTCTCCCTCTCCTAGCCATTCTTGTAATTTTACGTGGTGTACATTGTGCCATTGTTATGTGTGTGGGAATGGTTGTTGGCGGAGCCGTAATATTTTCACACACATTAGCATTTGGTTTTTCAAAATATGACTGTATGGCGCCAATTTTTGCTACACAAAATTTTATATTTCAAAAAACAAAAAAAAAACCAAAATGTTTTTCACAAAATTTAATTTTGTTTACTTTATGTAAAATTTGATTGAATTTTAAAACAAGGCCAGATTTTTTATTTATGAAATAATTAAAAAAGACAGTTGAAATCACCGTTCAAATTTTAAAGTCATTTTGATAAAATTGGTTATCAGTTTTATCGTCTTTCGAATGTAGTCCTATCGTTAGGTCTAATTTTAAACAAATTTGCAGAAATGTTAACCATTAATAGGAATTTCTTTAGTGTTTTCTTTGTTATCGAAAGCTTATATCAAGATTTTGTAATGAAAATTTAGATTGATTTTCAGGATAATTATGTTTTCTAGGTTAGATTAATATTAGTTTGTAATCAGGATTAGGTCCTGACTCAACCATAAATTTACAAGCTTCTATCAAAAGTCGAGTTTTTTCTCTTTAAATTCCACTGAGGGAAAATCGATCACAAATAGATTAAATAAATCATTTCTTTATCCAAAATTGGTTTTCAATTAAACATTAATTTATTTGTAATAACTTTAACAAAATTACAAATTTTTAATTAAACAAAATCTTTACATTTAACACACACGACCTCTGGATCGACCAGCTCTTCGGGAAGTGCGTCGTCTTGAGGATCGAGCTCTGCTTGACATGTTGCTTTGTCTTCTTCTTTTAGGCGCATAAAAAGCCTTTTGGTAAAATAATAACAATTAAAATTACTATTTCCTCAGTACAACCTTTCACACTTACTTCTTCTATAAATTTTAATCTGTCCTCTTTCTTTAAACGTTTCCACTCTTTAGCTCCTTCCTGTATTGTTTCAATAGGCGATAAACCACAATTTTCTTTACGAAATTTTCTTAAGAAATTTAAATAGGGATTACGCCCCACTGGGCCTGGTTTTAGACAACGTCCACTCGAACGACGTCCGCCTGAACGATGACGTTTTGATCGTCGTCCTCTTCCACCCATGGGTCGTCCACAAACTATTCCACTTGCCATTTTGTTATCTCAAATCAAAATTTAACACTCTTTCTTTGCTTCTGTTATCTAAATTGGCTTCTGCACTAATTTTGAGCTCAAATAACTAAAAATTTTAATTAAAAAAATATATTTTTGTTTAAGAAAAAGTGACAATTAATTTTCATTTAAATTTGCTTGAATTTTGAAAGAACTTAAAAACTTTGTGAACTTGGATAAAAATAAAAGATTTTTTTATTAAAAGTTTTTGACATGGCACATTGGGTTCGTCTGGAAAAACAAAAATATAACATAAAATTGAACATTTTTTTCAAAAGAAAATCACATAATAATAGAGTTTCCAATAATTATTTCTTTACGAAATCTCTCTAAAATGTCCCTAAAGTTTGTGTGAAAATTTACAACCTATTTAAATGTATGTACTTGTTTGACTATTAGCATCCAATCAAATGCTAAACAAGGCTGGCAAATTTCTACAAAAGAAATTTTGTTTATACCATAGTTGTCTAACAACTCATAAATGTATATACATGTATTTACGTGTCTATGTAAATTTTTAAAAAATTATAAAGTAATAAACTGTACAGAAGTCTTGTTTCGAACAAGACCCTTTTTGACATTAATAAACAAACAATTCAAAAATTCTACTTATCAACCAGTTAAAATTATAAAACAACCGTACTCCCATCTATCCTTCCAACTAACCAAACGACCTAATACGAAAATATGAAAATAAACACTAATTCTAACGGTTTACATTGAGTCCTTAGTTGACGAATCGAAAAGTAAAACAATAGAACAGAACTGGAATAGAACTATAAGAGAACTGAAACAAAAATAGAACAGAACTAAAACAGAACCAGAACAGAACTAGAGCAGAACTAGAACAGAACTAGAACAGAACTAGAACAGAACTAGAACTAGAACAGAACTAGAACAGAACTAGAACAGAACTAGAACAGAACTAGAACAGAACTAGAACAGAACTAGAACAGAACTAGAACAGAACTAGAACAGAACTAGAACAGAACTAGAACAGAAAAGATGTAGAACAGAACTAGAACACAACAAGAACAAACTCAAACTATAGCATTAAAATTCCTCTTATAGGCCACAAAATTACTCCGTTAACTTGTTCATAAATGTATTTGTTACGTCCTTCTATCCAGAATGTAGGTGTTAGTGTGTGAATATGTTTCAATCAGTTCTACATCCTCAAACAAAAAGAGCCAAACAAGCAAACGTCATTATAAACAGCCTGTTGAATACCAACCAATACATACTCAAACACACTCACAATCAAACTGTTCATAAATCCTAGCTGTTTTAAAAGAGATGATGTATCCTTTTTGGACATCATTCTAATCAAATGTTTAACCTTTTCAGTAATGTAATGTTGAATTGTCATTTTAGTCAGTCAATCGTTTTTTGTAGTCGCATTGAACATTTCGCAAATTAGTAATAGCATAAATATATAATTAATGATATAATTTTGTAATTAATTCTGAACAAGCTTCCAGAACAGCAGGGTAGTAATAATACTGCTTACGCTTTTGTTGCTACTGTTTGTTGTGTCTGGTCATGCAAAGTTATGTTCAGAGAGGAAGTTCAGTTTTCTTTTTATCCTGGCCAAGTGCGGTAGTGTTGTTGTTGTAGCTAATCATTTTTTTATAAATTCATTATTACTTATTGTTATTATTAAAACTCGCATTCTCTTTTTGCGAAAAACTTAAATCTATTGATGCTTGTGTTAATCGATCTATCTATATTTGTTAAACCTTTATTAATGCTTTGTCTATATATAAGTATTTGAAAAACTCGTAAACCGGAAATCAAATAATAAGTTCATAAAAATACATACATAAACATTACATTTGTTTAAGTGTCCTTTGTAAAGTAAGAAAAAAATAAAAAATAAAACATGGGAAATTCCATGAATGTTAATCAAATCCAAACGGCTGTGGTTGATCGTTTTAAGGCCATTTCATTAACCACAGATGACAACGGTGTCATACGTATACGTTCTTTTTCGGATGGTGGCGCCCAACTGGCTGCTCGTATGGCACAGCGTAATAGTCTAACGCATCATAATCATGACGATCATGTGCCTCCATTAGAGGAGCATCGTTACAGTTTTGATGTAGTAAATAGACCACGTTATACACGTACATCTTGTACCACTATCCCAGAAGAGGATATAGTAAGTATTAAAGTGTTTACTGTGTGGAAATGTGGTTATGTATTTAAGTAATTGAATTGTTCTGTGTATAATTGTTTAAATTCCTTAATTTATATAGGAATTACGAAGATATCCTTTTACTCACTTTAACCAGCAGCATGTGTTAGGCACATGCTACTTTTATATTTTTTACCCTTTTTATATCGATGAGGCATGTTTAAAATCTGCTAAAGACAATGTTCATCATGAGGGTAGCTTGACGCTTTTAAAATAACAAATACTAACACTAAATACAACATAAAAAGACTGAAAAATAAAGTATCTAACAAGAAAATAATCAATAATTCAATATTTTATAGATAAAATGTTAAAAATAAACCCACATCTAATTATGCTCTTTATACTAAACGGTTTTTATTTTATAATACTTTGTTGTATATACCATATATTTAACAGTATAAATACTTAATTAAAAAAATATCACATGTAATGTATTACAAAGTAAATTTAAAAAATAAAAGCAAATTAAATTATCTATTAATAAACCGCTGCAATCACGACGTTTACATTAGCAATAAATTATATATTAGAAACATATAATTATATATTGGTAAGCAGCATTTAAATTTGTTAAAACAAAGATTGTTGACGAAAATTGTTTTTTAAAATTGTCATCATTTTAATGCAATTTTTATACAGTGTTAAACGTCTGTCCTCTAGATAAGAGATTATCGTCCTTTTTTCTTCGTAGATCCATAAGAAGTGTGTACAGGATTAATGTATAAGCATCACAATATAGAACATTTAAGTTAAGTAAAATTGAACTGAACTAGAACTGGACTAGAACTGACTAGAACTGAACTAGAACTGAACTAGAACTGAACTAGAACTGAACTAGAACTGAACTAGAACTGAACTAGAACTGAACTAGAACTGAACTAGAACTGAACTAGAACTGAACTAGAACTGAATTAGAACTGAACTAGAACTGAACTAGAACTGAACTAGAATTGAACTAGAACTGAACTAGAATGAAATGAACTAGAACTGAACTTCAACTGAACTAGAACCTTCTCCGCACAACGGTATATTTTGATTGATAAAAATAGAGTGAATTTTCCATTCCTTAATGTATAATCAAATATTACTCATACCACCTGTAGTCCCATAAATAATTTTGAAATAAAATTTAAATTTTAATATTTTCTCTGTTAAATTAATAATTATAAATACAAATTGTTTATTAATTTGTAATGAACAATCAAAAAATATTTAGCTGGTCACTTTAAAATATAACTTTAAAAAGCTTTTTTCACTCTCTTTCTGTTGTTTCAATTCTAAAATTTTGTGATAGAAAGCAAATACGAAAAAAGCTTTTACATTTAAATAAACTGCAATTTTGCACTTGAAATTTTATTTATTTACACAAAAGGGTTTACAGGTTGATAGATTTTTCTTTTTAGGGGAATTAAAAAAACTGTGATGAGAAATCAAAAAAAGTTTATAATTTTTAATCGATATTAAAATATTTTTAGGGAGTTAGAAAAGAAAAAAAACATTTGTAAAATATATAGTTAAGAGTTAAATCGTAGAGAATTTGAATAATTCGGTATTTATTAAAAAAGGTGGGAAATATATTTAGGAATTCTATAATATTCAAACTTAGCAACCCGACAAAAAGAAAATAAAAGCTAAGGATATAAATACCAAAAACAAACACATTTATAATTTTTTTCATTCTCTCTTTTCTCTCACCTATACACATACTCACTCAAAATAAGTATTTGCTCTTTGCATTTCTTGTGATTTTGCGGAGTAGAAGTTATTAATGTGAATGATTATGAAGGTCATTGAGTCGTCACAAAGTCTTATTCTTCTAGACTGTAATATGTTTAAAAATAACATGTTTGTTGTTGCTTTTATTCTATTGCATAGTTCATGTTTTTTTTTATTTACGAAAATGCTAAAGGATATTTATGACTAAATTTATACTTACACACATACTTATAAAATAAACTAATAGAGGGTTTTTAACTCACTATAAATAGGATTCCCATAGGTATGGTTATATGTACAAAAGTACGTATACTAATTTGTTTTTATTTTTGTGGACTATGTAAATATGTATTTATTTGTGCTGTATATGAGAGTTTTTTTGTATTATTGTTTATTTGTTGTTATTTTTTGCTTTGCCTTCTTTTTCTCCCAGCAATTTATAATAACTTGTCAACAATGTTTGTTGTTGTGTGTGTGTGTTTTTTTGCACAATGTTTTACAAATACATTCTCAGAGATGTAAGTGAGTCTATGGGGGTTTGTTTTTAAGGTGTTTTTTATTCAGTATAGCCATATTTTTCGATTCTCTATGAATAAGAGGAAAAAGTCGCAAAGTTATTCTAAAAAAGAACATTTTAGATCGTTTTGTATTATCTTGTAAGGAAGCTTAGAGTGCTTAGATGCTTTTTTTGCATTCCCATGACAATTGGATCTCCTCTTACCAACGACTCTATTCTCGATCGGTCCAAAATTGTCAACTCAGCAACAGTTGTCGGAAGTTTTTTCCCCTCATACTGCTAATTTGTTACAACAACATCTATCTGGAAGGTGAATGGATATTTTCATAAATAATCCACATTAATTATTATCACCATTTATCCTATTTGTTCTAAGCTATTCGAACTTAATTAAAGGAATAGAGTTCACAAGTTTAGAACGACTTTGGAACCTGTTCAAATTATAAAAAATAGTAACAATACAACTATAGTTGTCGTTATTACTTTAAGATCTCGTTTAACAAAATATTGTTGTTTTTCAAAAAAAGGGGACTGAGATCTCAAACTTAATATGTTTCAAAGTCTATTTTGCGGTTCAGGAGATAGCGAAGGATCGGTGACATTAGGGCATCCAATTCTATTGACTCAATGTGGGGTGTGTTTCACACTTCTACTGATACTACAATGGAATATGTTCTTCTGAAATAAGGAATCTATTCGAACGTGTTCAGGAGTGGGCGAAGGTACTTATCGGTGACAGAAGGTTACCCAATTCTATTGACTCAATGTGGGGAGTTGTTCACTGTTCTAGCGATACTACAAGGAATGTGTTATTCTGAAATTAAGGAACTTGTTCCTGAAACCCGCAAAAATTTGTGTAATGCACGTCTCTCATCAAGAACACATCCATATTTGGTTGACTGTGAGGATCGTACAATGAGAGGATCAAACAATTACAGGAAGAAATCGTTCTTTAGTCGTACTGTCCGCACATGGAACAAACTTCCGCCAGAAGTCTTTCCTGTCACCTGCAATGTAAATAAGTTGAAATTGAATGTTCATTAACACTACTCTCTCTATACTCCTTCCCATGCCTTATTTTCCTAATTCCAACACAATGCACTGGGTTGTCCCCTGAGTGCTGGTTCAAATTTAAAAAAACATCACTTACATATATGGGGCAGCATGGCACAAATTCTTCTTAATCTGCCAACCTTCTAAGAAATTCCCAAATCGATGTTTAAAATCCTAAATGTTGTTGACTAAGGTCTCAAATTTAAAAAGCGGATTCACTCCTTTTCAAGGAAAATCAACAACAAAAGCATATGTCATAGTGAATAATCTACAGATACAAACTAGAAGGATTATAAGTATCCTGGAACTACTTGTTTTAGATACACAATACATACATTTAGAACCCATTCCACATCCATGAATCTGACAGCATGGCTCAATTTCTTCATTATCTGCCAACATCCTAAGAAATTCCCAAATCGTATTTTATAATCCTTAAAAGTTTCAGGATAAATCCTTTTTATCTGGCAACATTCTTATATTTTACTGTCTATTTTGGCATCATCTCTATATGAGTGGGGGAAAGTATAAATGTTTGAGTGTATTCGTGTATTTGTGTATTTGCTGCCGTGTGTCTTTGTGTGTAAAAAAAACCATGTAAGTTTTGCAAAACCAAGTTCAGTTGCCAATCAATTTTCAACATTAACACTTGTGTTTATCCGTTCTGTGTCCAAATCAAAATATCTATTACGCGTTGACGTTTTATGTTTTGTGCTATTATTAACACTATAACTATTGTTGTATTATTATTATTAAACTTGTCATTGTATTTGTAAACAATTTATTTTGACGCCTAAACGTTTCTATGGACAAAAGAGAACGATCGGAGCCGGAGGTTTTGATAAGTGCGTGTAAATTCAATTGCAATTATATTGAAAAGTGTTTTTGTGAGAGCAATTAAGAGATTTAAAAAAAAAAAATAACTACTTTTATGGAAAAGCGCGAATTTAAGATTTTATAATAGTGACTAATTTTTAACAGTTTACTGAAATTTACCAAAAAAAAAAAAAAAACAACATAAATTAAACAGCAGTGTGCTTGTGGAAATTGTTGCGTTTTAATCGTTTAAATCTCTTTTACGTGTCCATTTATTAAAATGCACAATATTTTCGTTCTATAAAAATATTGTTTACGGTTTACAATTGTGTTTTTATGCATATTTTTCCATTATAACGTGACGGTGCTTATTTGTTTATTTTACTTATGCTAAAACGGTCACGGCAACTGTAATAATAATTATTATTATTACAATGTGTTAATAATTTCTTTGTGGTTCTTACAAAGTGTGGTATTTAAGTGGTTTTTGTTTTGACAATTTGTAAGAAAAGAGTGAGAGGAGTTTTTAAAACATACACAAAGGTGTTTTCTATTTGTGTTGCTTATTGCTAACGTTCGGAAAGAATAATAAAAAGTTTGATAATCAACACCCGCTTGTTATTTATCTTGTTATTTGCATTTAGTTTGGTTTTTGGCGCAAATCTACAACAGCAACTTTGTAATTATCATCATCATGACCACGGAAAAGGTGTGAACATATTAGTTTTATATATAATTTTTTCATAAATAATTAGTGCTTTTTAATTTATTGTATCATTTTCAATATAACGTTTAGTTTATATTACTATTACTATTCTGGATTGAAGTGGTTTTGTTATTGCATCCGATAGTCTTTATAGACTGAGTCAATAACGATCATTTAAAAAAGGAAACTGTAACATGAGTTTCCTTTTTTTTAAATGATCGTTATTGATTCAGTTTTATATTGTAGTTTGAACAAGTTATGATGTATCGGATAATGTTCGTGGTCTAAAGCTATCAACAGAATCGTAAGGATCTATTGATAGCTTTGTTACTTGGGACATTGTGTTCGTTACCGCTACCAAAGAGTTAATTAATGTTTAAAAATTATACAATTTTATACTAGCTCGACCTGGACAGATTCCTAGCCAGCACAAATCAGACATTAATCAAGTTCGAAGTTCATTTCTGCTATCAAAGTGATAAAGTGGACCAAGCACGATCTCCTAATTATCTATTTGCTGATAGTTTTATTACATAAGATGAGAAGATCATGCAAAATGTTTCTTGGAGTTAAAATCATATCTTATATCCTAGATTAAAGGATGACATGGCATTTGTATCCTGTCACCACAAATTGACTACAATTTCAAACATTACTTTTGTTAGAAATTGTTGATAGTTTCTTTATCTCAGATGAAAAACAATTTCAGACATTATTTAAGTAAGAAGTTCGTTTCCGTCATCAAAAAGATATAGATATCTAAAGGTCCTATGATTTGACTTAGTTCGAGCACCTAAATATTCATTTGTTTATAGTTTCAGATTATACTAAATCATATATAGATCATGTAAAATCCCTTACATATGTGCAACTTTTTTTCGGGTTAATGTAGCTTATGTGATTAGCGCGATTGACTGCTAAGCATAAAACGGCAATCAGTTGCCACAAAACAGCTACAATTCCAAGCATTACTTTAGTAATGTTCGTTGCCGCTTTCAGAGCGATAAAAATGTTTAAAAGTCCCATGATTTCGACCAAGTTCAACCGCCTTACTATACATTTGTTGATAGTTTCCTTAACCCAGATCAAGAACAATTTCACGCATTAAAATAGTTCGAAATAAGTTTCGAAAATCAAAGCAATATAAATATCAAAAAATACCTTGATTTCGACCATTTCTTTATAGTTTCGATCATACTTAACCATGCAATTGTTTCTTGGAGTTTAAATGGAGAACGCTATAGCTTAAGTGATTTGCGAGTTTGATTACTAAGCTTTACATAGTTCTGGCTCATTTTCGCTATCAAAGCGAATAAAATGATCATACTAAACTATTCGGAGATCATGTAAAATTCCATGCATGTGTTAAACGATTTCTTGGAGTTTAAATTGAGAACGTTGTAGCTTAAATAATAAAACAAGACATAGCAACTGTGTCCTAGAATCCACTATGGATTCTTTGTCAATAGTGAGTTTATCACGATTGTAAATACTTGGACAACGTATACAAATTAGATTTCGACAACAAATTGTTCCGATAATGACAACGTTGCGTTGTTAACATTACACAGAATTGTCGTATGTATATGTATTACTTTGACAACGGATGTTATTGATAAATTATAAACACTTTGGTGTCAATTTGGTACCAGACGTGTATATTTCTGTTTTCCCTTTGTGTAGTTTTGTTATGGTTCCTTCGACAATATCGAACAAAAATCATTAGTTTTAATGACAAAACGGATGATATTGAAAAATTATAAACACTTTGGTGTCAATTTAGTACCTGGCGTGTATATTTCTTATTTTCCCTTTGTGTAGTTTTGTAGAAGGAGCCTGATTACTTTATTTGATGCAAGAAGTTTCTAAAAACTCAAAAAGTTGAGAGGTATTCTTAGAATGGTTCTTCTAATAATGTTTGGAAGATAACCTGATAATGATTATCTAAAATTTCGTTTCTGTTAATTTGTTAAATATCTTATCGATTTATTTTAACATAAACTTAAGATATTTTTTTAACTCTTGAATTAACATTTGATATTTTAACTTGTTGTTTGTTTGTCCGTTCTATTTAATTGCAAATTTATGCGAATAAATTAACTTTAACTCAGCAACAACAAGCATTTATTCCACTTTTTTAAAGGACAAAAAGGATTGTTATTATCTGTGTATGTCGGCCATAGAGTTGCTGGTCATTTAGCATAATCTTTATAAAGCAATGTTCTCGCATATTAACAAAATACTAAAGATGTAAAATTATTTATTTTTATGTCAGAATATTTGTATGAAATTAACATTAAAATACTTTCATTACATTTAGATAGTTGTGGTTTTTGTGGTGAGAAAAAATAAAATTAAATTCAAAGCATTTATTTTAAGGATAAAGAGGACCTGGGGACACAGAATGGTGTCAGTTTTGTGACTGATGCTTTGGTAATTGACGCCGATTTTAAACATTAATTAGATAGAATTTTCAAATTTTAAAAAAATTTATATAAAACAAGTATACCCTTCATCATACATATTTTTTTTACAATTCTCAATAATGTTGTTGCTTATTTATCAAAGCTTAACAAAAATTTTATTTTTTGAATTAATTTTCAGAGGTTGTTTCCGATTTTGCTTATATATCCGTTATTTATGGACCAATTTTGCTGATTTTACATAGCGATTTTCTCGAAAGCATGTCTCATAGATGTATTGAAGATTCTGATCTCGCCGATATCTGGGGTCTTCTTAAAACTGATTTCAGGAGACAGATAGACAGACAGACAGACAGACAGACAGACAGACAGACAGACATACAGACATGACAGACAGACATAAAGAAGTGCCTTAATCGATTACTCTATCTATTAGGATCTAGATTAATCAGACGAGGAGGGGTCGGAAAATTATAGTATAGAAATTACAAACGGAATGACAGACTTATAAATATCCTTCTCACGAAGGTGAAGAGTATAACAAAAGTTATTCTATAGAAAAGAAACATTTTCGAAATTTTTTTAAAAAGCTATACATTACAATTCATTAATGTTAAAGTTAATCACTTAAAATATTGAAATTGAAGAGATTTTTCTTTTCAAACTTATGAAAATCAAGAATCATTCTAATATATTACATTTTCCGTTTTTCCTAATGATTTCTAACTTCTCATAAACTTTACCAATATACTTTAAACAAGATCAAGGTCAAATGATATTTGTATTTGAAAATGTTAAGAAGTCTTGGGTAAAAATAAAATTCCTTTTCGTCCTCACAAACAACTTTTTGCTAAATGCTTAAAATTCTTCTAAGGATATATGAGCCAGAATCATAATCATTATTATCTATACGGTTCGTTTAGACAGAAACAACAACTAAAAGGTTTTTTTTTTAAAGAACTAAACTTGTTTTGAATATAAAAAGATTGCGTAGTCAGAGAGATAGACTTAGAAGGAATGAGGGAAATACCAGAAAATCTTAAAATAACGTCACGTATAGGTTCAAATTATGTTTGTTAACAAAACTGTTAAGAGTAAAATCAATCAATCGTAGGCCTACAATATAAACTTGTAGAATAAGGAGTTACACTAACAACTACATGGAATAATAATGAGTTTTAGTAAAAACAAAAAAAGCATGTATAATATGTGTGTATTAAATTTTTTCTCCATATTATTTTATATATACCGTATTAATATTCCTCTATTTGTTTATGCCTCATATACATAATGATTTATGACTATTTATAAATCATATCCTATTACTTTCTTCCCAAAAAGAAAAATTAAACACCAAGATCTTTGTTTATTTTTATCACAATGAAAAAAAAATATTTATTAAATAACAATATCCTCCGTCATTTATTTAAGATTTTTATATTTAATGATTATTGAATTTCGTTTGGTAAATAAGTTCCGCTGAGCGGATACGCAAAAAGTGTGCAATAAAGAAAATATTGATAAACAAATTGACATTTTAGGGTTTTTTGGTAAAATATTATGGTTATTAGCAAGGAAACGAATTATGTTCATAATAATTTTATATTCATAATTTCAAAAAATTGAATTTCAAAATTTTATTAAAAAGTTTCTTTAAAAAAAGAGAAAAAATAATTAATTTACTAAAATGTCTTTTTTTAAAAAAGTTAATTTTCGAAAATTTTTTATAAATAGGGATTTTTTTTAATTTACTTTAAAATATATATAT
>NC_060953.1:57954532-57957145 GCF_022045245.1 Lucilia cuprina
CTTTTGAAAATGCGTTCTATTTTTTTGGCTTTAGAAACATCATGTGGACCATTCCTTCTATCTGAACCAGGTTTTCTATCAACTGACAAGTTCTCCCGGTACTGTTTACTAACATTGGAAACAGTTTGACGGCAGACCTTTGTATGCTTGGCCAACTTTTTGCAAGACCAAGTTGGGTTTAGTTGAAAATATTTAATAATTTCAGTACGCACTTTTTTCTGGTCACTCATTTTAATCAGATTAAGAAAAAAATTAATATAATTGACATTACACATAATAACTGACATGTTTTTCAAAGGTAACTTGATCAAAAACAAAAATCAAATAATACTTTGGTTGAAAAATGTAATGAAAAACGTGTGTTAAGAATTTTTCGATCTCACTCCTTATGTAATTTAAATAGTTGTAAACGTAGTAGTTTTAAAGAAAATTTAACCTTAATTTAATATTTTTTTTTATATATTTTATTCTTCAACTTTGACAGACTGTAATCAATTGTTATCACGAACATGTTTAGTTTAACGCTTGCTTAAATTTGATTAAATTTTAATATATTGCAAATCAATTATCTTTCATGTTTTCTTGACATAAACATTACGTGACATATTTAAGGTAATTGAAGAATAAAGAGTGTTAAAATCTGTTGTACCCAACATCAGAAACTGTTTAAGTTCTTAAAAATGTTCTCTTTTAGCAGAATTTTCCAAAAATTTTGTTTTCATAGAAAATTTTTTTTAAAAAATAGATAAAATTTCCAAAATTTTCTTTAAAAAAAATAAATTTTCGAAAAATTTGCTATTATGTAATTTGAAAATATTCTACAGAATGAGAAATTTTTGAATATTCTATATAAAATTGGATGGGAAAATGTTCCATTTTTATATAGAATTTTTGAAAATTTATAATATGTATATCAATTTTTTATATATATTCCATTTTGTAGAGAATTACAATACAACCGTTGATACAATAAGAGAAGGTTGTGTACGAAATTGTAATGTGTTTAGGGTTGCTTTAAGAGTTGTGAGTTGGTTGTACGAAAGATCAGAATGTTTTGAATATTTTTGCAAGTTCTACAAACGGGTCGCAAAGTAAAAATGTTTGTCGTACAACATTATTCTATATTTATCTTAATTATGTGGTGACCGCAGTTCAAGTAACATCGTGTGTGTGTGTGTAAAAAAAAGAATCTGGTTTTACATTATAAAATTATTAAAAATTATATTTATTATAAAAAATATGAAAAATTTTACAATTAATTTGCAATTATACGCACACGCTGCCACTTTACTCAAAAATTATTTTCAAAATTGTAACATTTGTGTGTAATATACGCAACTTGATTGTAAGCAAAGTTGATAAAAAGATCGTGTATGCCTTGCATTATAGAGAATTCGAAAACTCCTCCTTTTATAAAGAATTTTATAAAATTTTCCCTTTTGTAGAAATTTTTTGGTAATTTTTCTTTTTCTAAAAAATTTTATGAAATTTTCTTTTGTAGAGATTTTTATAGAGAATTTTATAAGATTTCTCTTATTATACAGAATTTTCGAAATACTCCGTTTTCACAGAAAAATTTTTAAAATGTCCCTTTCTAAAGTTAAATTTTTTAAAATTTAAAATTTCTAACAAACACTTTTTTAAAAAATTTTAGAAAATGTATTTTTTATAGAAAATTGTCGAAAATTTCCTTTTTTTATAGAATTTTTTTGAAAATTTCCCTTTATATTGCTAATTTTTGAAAATAACCCCTTTTAAAGAGAATTTTCCAAAATCTCTGTTATTATAGAGAATTTTTGAAAATTTCCCTTTTTTAGAGAATTTTCTAAATTTTTTTTCTATAAATAATGTTCCCTTTTTATAGATGCATTTCTAAAATTTCTCTTTTTAAAGAGAACTTTAAAAGATTTTAAAAATGTTTAAAAATACTCCTTTTTAGATTTTTTGAAAATATTACAAATATATTAAAATTTTTTTCTTTTTACAGAGAATTTTGGATAATTTTTCTATTTTTTTTGAAAATTTTTAAAAATCGTCGAAATTTTTTTTAAATTTATCCTTTTATTAGAAAACTTTCTTTTTTTAGAAAAATTTCCTTTTTTTAATTTTCAAAATTTTCTCTTTTTATAGAGAATTTTATAAAATTTATTTTTTACTTTAAAAAATTTCCCTTTTTATAGATTTTTCGAAAACCTCTTTTTATAGAGAATTTTTTTAAATCTCCTTCTTTATGAAAAAATTAAGAAGATTTTCTTTGTATAAAAGAATTTTTGTAAATCTCCTCTTTTTATAGAGAACTTTCGAAAATTTACGATATTTTTTAATTTTTTAAAAAAAATATCCCTTTTTATATAAAATTTCTGATAATTTTATTCCTTTTATAAAGAATTTTTTAAAAAGAATTATCGAAAAAATTTCCTTTTTAAAGAATTTTAATTTTAAAGAGAATTTTTAAAAATATATGTTTTTTTAAAGAAAATTTCGAAAAATTTATATTTTTATACAAAACTTGCGAAAACTGCATTTGTAAAAAAGAAATTTCGAAATTTTTCTCTTTCTTGCGGATTTCTCTTTTTAGTAAAATTAAAAAAAAAAAATTATCTTTTTACAGAG
>NC_060953.1:57957245-57967245 GCF_022045245.1 Lucilia cuprina
TCATCACTAGTGATTAAAACTATAAAAATATTTTTTTTTTTGTAAATTGTAATAATAATTTGAATCAAATAAAAAAAATAAAGCTGTAAGTTTAGTGGTTTCTTTTTTTATAAACATATATGTATGTTAAGAATTTTTCGATCTCACTCCTTACATATTTAAATTATGTAGTAATTTTCTACAATTGATTTAAACAATTTTCATATTCAGCAGTTTGTATTTAAACTAAATTTATGTGAATACAATTTCTTGTTATATGTACTTTTATATTTCAAAAAAAAAAAAAAAAAGACAATAATCATAAAAAGCAGCTCAACTCAGCAGTTTTACTTGCAAATGTGTGTAAGAGTAAATTCGTTTTTAAGATTCTTATTTATATCCGCTTCAAAGTGTATACAAAATGTTACAAAAAGATAGAAAAAAAAAACTAAATAGATTTAACGAGATACACAACATTGTTGCATAAATAATGCGATACATACATATATGCCACCATGAACTACCAGTATAGTATTTACAACAATTTACCCCAAAAAAAAATATATGCGAAAAAATGTAAATTATTACAACTGTCAAATGTAGTCTTTTTTTCTTTGGAAATGAGCAAAATGAACATTTTATAAAAAGGTTTTAGAATTTTTTATTTTCATCCATCTTCCTTTCAGTTAACAGCATAAAAAAATGCCACAATTTACCTTTTTGGCCACAAAAAGAATGATTTATATAAAATATAAATTTTTTCTTAAGTTAACAAATGTTTTGTTAACTTATGTAAGTTACATACGAGTGTTAAGTAAATGCTCATCATCTATACCACTAAATGGTTTTGTTGTAAATGTAAAAGGTACAAAAAGGAAAAAAACTTGCTAATTTACACATTTTCTTGACTTATAAACTTTTAAATCTTTGATTTGGTTTAACATTTCTAGTGATTGGGTTAAAGTTGTCTAAAAGAACAGGTATTTCGATTACTTTTTTTAAAGTTAAATTTCTATTTTCTATGAAAAGAATTAAACTTTTTAAAATTTTTTTATGAAAAGAAAATCTGAAAATTTGTCTATAAAAAATATTTGAAAATTGTCTAATATAAATTAAAATTCTATAAAAATAAACGAAAAAACTCGAAAATTTTACATAAAGAGAGAACTTTTAAAAATTGTTCTTAACAAGGAAAAACTGTCGAAAATATTCTTTAAAAAAGAAAAAAATCAAAAATGTCTGTTAAAAAGAGAACATTTTGAAATTTTTCTATAAAAAATGAGAAATTTTCTACAGTGTCTGCAAAAAAAGAAAACATTTCGTAAATTTTCTGTAAACAAATTCTGAAAACTTTCTAAAAAAAAATAGAAAATTAAAAAAAAAATTCAGTACGAGTCTCGGATTTTTACTCATATCTTCGTTATTAATGGACCGATTGGACTGATTTTAAATAGCGTTCTATTCGTTCGTATTTCCAATAGAATTATTGAAAGTTCGGATCTCGAAGATATCTGGGGTCTTTTGAAAACTGATTTCAACATACACACAGACAGACAGACAGATGGACAGACAGACAGATGGACAGACAGACAGACAGATGGACAGACAGACAGACGGACGGATGATGGATGAAAGGTATCATAACATTTGATACCATTGAATTTTCCTTCCTTGTCCAGATATGTTCAGAGTATGCTCTGTTCATATTAGAATTACCACAGTGTGTCCCTGTGAGTAAGAACAATGTCTGCGGCATATTAATGGATCGTACTTCGGTCCACCGGTTACGTTTGTAGGTACTGTTGCCGAATCAACAGAGGCCATCCAATGGTCAGCGATTAGATGGCTCGATTACTCCAGCAAAGTACTTGTGCATGGAACGGTCAAAGCAAATGTACAAAAATTGCCACCTTTGAAGAACAAAGGGACGATGGTAGACCGTTCTCAAGTCTACCCAGTGGATGAAAAAGACCACCGTGAGATAAGGCCGTCAAGGCAGGTGCTCACGTTAAAACTCTCGACAGTCATACCCTTGTCGTACTTCGGTCCACCGATTACGTCTGTAGGTACTGTTGCCAAATCAACAGAGGCCATCCAATGGTCAGAGATTAGATGGCTCGAGTACTCCAGCAAAGTACTTGTGCATGGAACGGTCAAAGCCAATGTACAAAAATTACCATTTTTGAAGAACAAAGGGGCGATGGTAAACCGTTCTCAAGTCTACCGAGTGAATGAAAAAGACCACCGTGAGATAAGACCGTCAAGGCAGGTGCCATTCTCACGAAGGTGAAGGGTATAAAAAGAACGTTTTGAAAATGTTCTATAATAAATAGAGAAATAGAAATAGAATTCTTTAAAAAAAGATACATTTTTTTAAAATTTTTTATAGTTAATGAGTAGTTAGTTAGTTAGTTAGTTAGTTAGTTAGTTATTTAGGTAGTTAGTTAAAAATAAGAACATATTTCGTTAACTTTCGTAAATTTTACTTAAAAAACATTTCTATAAAAAGAAACTTTTGAAATTTTCCCATATAGAGAATTTTATTTATAATTAAAGAGAGGAATTTTGTAAAAATTAAAGAAATTTTCTATAAATAAACGTTTTTGAAATTTTTCCATCTGGTCGGAGTTCAACTTTTCAAACATGTTCTACAAATAACATAAATTTTCTAAAATGTTTTATTAAGGAATAATCCTGAAAACTTTTCAAGAATTCCACATACATATCTAACAAATTTTTATTTAAAGCTTTTAATACAAAACCTTTACAAGTCGCATTATCTAAACTTTAACGTCCTCTAATGATATTAATTACTTTCAAACAGGTGTTCATTCATTAAAATTTTTAATTGTCAATTTTTCTTATACCTCAAAACAAATGAAAGTTCATAAGAAAACTAAATTTTTCAATATTCTTTATGTGTATCTGTAAACATTTATACTTTTCCAAAAACTCATTATTTATTTCTTTCTTTCTTTTCGTTTTCTAATTAACCAGATTATTAATTATACGAAAAAATAATTGAATTTTTTTATATTTAAATTATTATGGCTTTTAATTATAACTTGAGCGTTAAGAATAAATGCAAAACAATTAATTTCAACATCAACATTTAAATAAAAATTTATAACTTAAATAAGCATTTTCATGTTAATTTTATCATTAGCTTAAATAGCAGAATTTTAATGACGTCATTGTCAAAATAACAAAGAGAGCCAGAATGTCCTTTTTTAGACCAAAAAAAAAAACACACACATTATCGCAAACAGATTTAAACGTACATAAATATATCATATTTAAACAAAAAAAAAAATGGATAAAAAAACAACAACAATACAAATAAGTTGTTTTGTCAACTGGACACTTTTACTCTAATGCCACTTATTTCTATAGATGTTAGATTGTTGCTGAATTTTTAAAGAAGGTTGTAAAATTTATTTGTTTTTTTTTTTGGGGGGGACACTTTGTATTACTATTATTAGAGTTATAAAATGAGTCGTTAAAGGGTCCTTTTTATATGTATATAAATATGGGAATATTAAGGATGAACATTAAACTTTGTTTTGAATTTTCTTAAAAAAGAAATGTTTTTAAATATTTTTCATTAGAACTAAGTTATTGACAAATGAACAAACAAATAAACAAACTAACTATTAAATAACTAACTAACTTACTAACTAACTAACTAACTAACTAACTAACTAACAAACTAACTAACTAACTAACTAACTAACTAACTAACTAAATAACTAACTAACTAACTTACTTACTAACTAACTAACTAACTAACTAACTAACTAACTAACTAACTAACTAACTGACTGACTGACTGACTAACTACCTAACTAACTAACTAAATAAACTAACTAACTAACTAACTAATTAACTAACAAACTAACAAACAAACTAACAAACAAACTAACTAACTAACTAAATCTAACTAACTAATTAACTAACAATCTATGTATCTATCTATCTATCTATCTATCTATCTATCTATCTATCTATCTATCTATCTATCTATCTATCTATCTATCTATCTATCTATCTATCTATCTATCTATCTATCTATCTATCTATCTATCTATCTATCTATCTATCTATCTATCTATCTATCTATCTATCTATCTATCTATCTATCTATCTATCTATCTATCTATCTATCTATCTATCTATCTATCTATCTATCTATCTATCTATCTATCTAACTAAACTTTAAAATGTATCTTTTTTATATAAAATTTTCAGAAAATTAAATTTTTTTAAAAAAGAAACTTCAATAGTTTCTCTTTTTTTATAGAAAATTTTTGTATTTTTCTCTTTTTTATAGAAATTTTTCAAAATTTTATCTTTTTCTTATAGAATAATTTTGCAAATATCTTTTTAAAATAAATTTCAAGTTTCTTAAAATCAAAAACAATAATAATTTTTATGGGCAGCCTTACTATTGTTTTTGATGTTGGTTATTTTTATTGGCAGATTTTGTTTGCAAACTTTTTTCTATTTTACAATCTGCGGCTTTTATGTATAAATATTTTTATTGTTGCTTTTAAATTTTTTTATGAACAACCACTCAACTGTGTCAAATGAATGACAAAATATAGGGAATAATAACAAGGACTTGCCTGTTATAGACTGTGGCCTGTAGCTTTTGCAAAAAGATTTGGGCTGTAGAAGACACAAACAATTTATTTTATAATAAATAACAAACAGCCTGTAAAATTTCCGTTTTAAGTTTCAATCGGAAGTTTTGTAGAAAAATTAAGATCTGGAATTTTACATTTTAAATTAGGAAGTGCTGGCAGTTGTCTAGAGATTAACAAGTACTTCGAAATGACAAACTTCCGTTACAAATTGGAAATAAATCTATAAAACTTTACATTTTAATATTTAATGAAAAATGTGTAGACTTTTTTCTTTACAATAATATAAAGGGTACTTCCCCTTAAACACCTTTGCCTTTAGAAGAAAAAAATTATACTTTTGCAAATTTTGTTTTATTCTGCCAAAAATAACACCCACTTATGTACTTACAAATACCAAAAGTCTAAAACACAAACAATATTTTGAGGACGTATACAAAAGACAAATATTAAATAAAAATAAATACAAAACAAAAAAGAAAAACATTCAAATACATTTTTCCCACAAACAATGATATTAAATCCATTAGATATTTATTTTATTTTTTTACCTTCTAACAATCAACCAGCCAGCCAGCCAGCAGTCAAGCCAATAATATTTTACCAATAACAACAAGAAGACTATATTAAAATTTTTTCTTTTTGTTTTCAAGTTGGTAACATCTTGAATTATTTGTTAATATTTATTTGGAATTTACAAGATTTGTTTTTTTCTTTGTTTGTTGCCTGTTGTTTTTGTCAGAGAATTTTAATTAAAGTTAAATATTTGTGCAACATTACATATACAATTTCGGGAGTTTTTTATTATTCCTAAATAAAGTTTTAATGGAAAAACGTTTTTTTCTTTTTCTCTCTTGTTTATGGTCGATAAGAAATTTTTTCACGTAAATATTTATCTTAACGATAATAGAGTTTTAATGTTGTTAATAAGAAAGAAAAATATTTTCTTTAAGCTTACACTCTTAAAAAGAAAAAAATTCTATGACGTGAAAAAAAACTGGGAAAAAATATAAAGAAACAACAAACATATTTAGTAAAAAGAAATTTGGTTCGAACATTTTTTAATTTTTTTTCTAAATATGAAAATATGTCGAAAAATTCTAATAAAAGTAAATTTTTTTCCCAATTTTTTTTTTAAACAGGAAATTTCGAAATATTTTTAAAAATTTTCTGTAAAGAAAATGAATAAAGGAATAAGGAAGGGCAGTCGGCGCAGCTAAATCGACTCAGAAAGTAATTTTAATAGGTTTAGGTTCAATATGTTTGCGTATAAATATTTAAATGTTTGTACATTTTATAGAGAAACAAGAAATTTTTCAAAAAAAGGAGACTTTTTTGACTCTTCTGTAAAAGAGAACAAGACAGAATTTATATTTTTCTATAAAAAGAATTCTTTTTTCAAATTTTTTTTTACAAAAATATAAATTTGTTTGAACATTTTCTATTAAAAAAGAAATTTCTGTTTTTTTTTCAATAGTAGAGGTAATTGGGAAAATTTTCTATAAAGACAAGAAATATTCAAAAATTTTCTATAAATTATTTTCAAAATATTTTTTTAAAAAGAAAATTTGTTCAAAATTAAACAAAATGAAAATTTGTTTTAATTTTTTAAAAGAATTTTCGCTAATTTTCGATAGTTTGCATAAAAAAATATGAATATTTGAAAACTTTTTATAAAAAAAGAATTTGTTTAAAATTTTTTAAGAGAAATTTTCTAATGAAAAAAAGAGAATTCGTTTGATAATGTTTGACAAAAAAGAAATTTATTCAAAAAGTTCTGTTATAAAGAGTTTTTTAAGATTTTTTTTCTATAAAAAAGAAATATTTCGGAAAATGTTCTATAAGAACGATAAATAATCGAAAGTTTTATAAGAGATATTTCCGAAATTTTTCTATTGAGAAAAAATATTTCGAAAATTGTTCTATAAGGACGTGAAATATTCAAAAAAATTTTAAAGAGATATTCAGAACTTTTTCTATAACAAAGAAATATTTTGAAAAATTTAGCACAAAAAAGGAATTTGAATTTTAAAAAACTGAAAATTAGTTTACTTTTTTTTGAAAATGTTTTTTTTTGTATAATTTTTATAATTTATTTCCCCCGAAAATCTTTTAAAATAGTTTAAAAATTTTCTATCAAAAGAGCAATTTTCGAAAATTCTATAAAAATGTTATTTAAATATAAATTAACCTCTGAATAAAAAATTCATCTAACATTTCTTCTGAATAAAATAGTTATCCATTAAAATTTAATCATTTTTTTGTTTGAAATTGAAAATTTGTTGAAAATAATAAAGATTTTCTCTGCAAACTCTATGGATGAAAAAAATACTCCTATACATTTTTAAACTTTAAAAAAAGTTTTTGTTTAGCAGATGTCCTTTTAAACTTTACCTATTTATTATGTATTTCCAATATTCCCAAATCTGTTGCTGCTTTTAATGTTTTTAAGCTTAATCAATAATTCAATTTTATTTTTCAATTTCAAAACAAATTTATTTTGAAGGACATTTGTTTTACCAAAATGTGTTTTTTTTTCTCTAAACCAGTTGTGGTTTGTTTCCACAACCACATAAAACAAACAAAGTTTGTCAAACCTATTTTTCCGGCACAATTTGTCAAAACTAGAAAAAACAATTTTTCTAACAATAAGGTCCTGTTAGCAAGAGAATGCTTTTAACAATTGTCACTTAAATTGAAATTAAAATCCTATTATCCTTACACACTTTTTTACTTTTTTTTTAAAAAGTTGTATAATAAAATAAAATTATTGATGTTTCTATTCACACGTCCAAAAACATCTACTTATAAGGACCACACACACATATACATTCTAATATATATATATGTGATTGTGGACTGGTGATTGTGAGAGTGACACAAATTATTTTATTTTATAACCTGACCCTTTTTGAGTTAATTAAATAAATTTAAATCACATGGTCATTGAGCTAGAATAACTGAGTTTGTCGCAAAGATAATGAAATAATACAACAACACGAACAACAATAGCAAAATGGATAAAAGGATGAAAATATAAAATCTGACATTTTGTAACCTTAGGCTGTTTAAGATAATAATGAAATTAAACCAATTTTTATTGTAGATTTTATTTTTAGGCAATTTAGTTTTATGTTTTTGTAATATAATTAAGAAATTGAAAATTGTTGTATTTTCTTTTGATAATTTTCTGCAAAATGGCACTTTAACAAGTTTAATCAACTTTTTAAATGTTTTAATTAATTTTTCTTCTATACTTCTTTAACTCCCTATTTGTAAGCGAGTATAGAAGTACTTGCCTTTATTGACATCACCGTGTTAAATTAATCAGTTAAAATGTTAATGAAGAAGTGGTGAAAGGAGGTTTTATTAGCATATTTACTCATTACTTTTCAATGTAAGTTTTTCCTAGGTTTGTAACTCGTTCAAAGCTGTACGATCCAAGGAGTTTTGAATGATATTCTCGTATTCAAGTAGTTAATTTTTGACATACCTCGGGGAAGCATGATCTTAGAATTGGAATTATTGCTCCAATGTCATCCAGGGAGGAAAACTTTAGTCTCCATGCTAATAACTTCCATGTCTGGGACGTCTTTCGTTTTCTCGTGGTCTGCTCTAGGGTTATTTATATGCAAGAAGTTACGGTCTGTAGGGCTACATCTAAACCATGTGTTGTTAATGTTGGGATGACTAGGAGGAACTTCGTTTCCTCGTATAGCTGGTGCAAAACATTAAATTTCGTAGGGTAGTATACAAATGTGTATTGTACAAGTAAAGATGACTACTCCGATGACATCCTAAGTGGAACTGTTTAGTGATGGTGTTCCAAAGTTATTTGTATGTCAAAAAGTTCGTCTGTATATAATGTTAAAGTTGGGATGACTTCCCCAGTATTATCGCAGGAGTGACTGTTTAGTCTGCATGCTAATATGTTCCTTGGCCAGGTGCTCCTCTCAATTTTATTCGTGTAGGAAATGCTCAAGGGTTATTTGTATGCAACACGTTACAGTTCGTTGAACAGCATACAATTATGTGATGTTAAAGTTGGACTAACTGCTTGGGTAGCATCCCAGGAGGAACTGTTTAGTCTACACGATATTATATTCCTTGATTCACAGCAAATACATTTCCTCGTGTAGGTGTGATATTCAAGTTGATACGACTCTCCTGATAGCATTCCAGGAGGAACTTTTTTCTGCATGATATTATTACACTTCTTAGGGATGGGTATCACACTAGAGTAGCAAACAGACCAGTGACTGGGTATAACTTCTAAATTAAGCTTTACCTCATTCGCCCA
The DNA here is from genome assembly GCF_022045245.1 of Lucilia cuprina. Taxonomy (NCBI): domain Eukaryota; kingdom Metazoa; phylum Arthropoda; class Insecta; order Diptera; family Calliphoridae; genus Lucilia; species Lucilia cuprina. The sequence goes on from NC_060953.1 coordinate 57,966,168, forward strand.
GTTTTTGCTGGTTAAAAATGACGTCGTTTTAAGTCGTATTTTCGGTACAGTGATTCTCCGTATCATATCACTGTTACTGCTTGTGGAGATGTTGAGGTTTACAGCGGGGAAGTTAAACAGTAGAAGAATAGGACACCACCCTGTGTTAATCCTTAATTAACTCTACAGACTGAATACTGATGAATAGTGTCTATATGACAGTCACCATCCATCTCTTCAAATTGTGGGGCATGGTGGACTGTAAGATGTCTTGGAAGAGTCTGTCTGACGGTGACGAAGACATTTAACAGATCTAGCGCTGCAAGGAGAGTCATTTATCAAAGCCTCTGCTAATACATGATCTGTGAGATTTGAGTAGTTATTGCGAGAACCTCAAGAGTCTTCGAGGCTGGTATCTATCTGTTTTTATTTGAATAAAGTTCCAGGACGACTCAATTTTTTCAGACAGATAAAGGTACTTTAGCATAAACAAGGATATGTCATACAATTTTCTTTTGACTGGTAGGCTGAGTTGATAGGATATGGAACTTGTGTAGTCTCTCTCATGCTAGTGCAGAGCTGATGTTAGGCGGCTGAACAGCTAGGAGAAAACGAGAACCTCAGGAGTCTTCGCGGCTTGATTTTCATTTACCTGAATTAAGTATTGGGACGACTCCATTCTTTTTCCAGACAGATAAAGATACTTTAGGATTAACATGGATATACAATACAATTTGCTGAGTTAAAAGCATGTGAAGGGTTGTGTAATGGCCGAGACTTATTGATTGTGAAATAGTCTCCCTGGGAGCACAGTAAAAAGTTGGAAAATGAACGTGAGCATTTTTCGTCAACACTGAGGTTTAGATAGTCGGACGTTGATACCTCTGATGTCAACGCGTTTATCAGCTAGACTTGCAGACTCAGCGAGAAAATGAGAGCACAATTAATTCATTTAAATATTTCAATTGCAACTTTATAATTTGTATTAAAATCTTGATAAAATGTATAATTTTCTTTAAAAATATAAAATAATAAGTAAAATTTTTATTTAAAAAAATATAAAAAAAACTACATAAAATTCATACACATAAATTGTAAA
>NC_060953.1:57969745-58012245 GCF_022045245.1 Lucilia cuprina
TACTAATCAAATTTAATTTAATTTTGTGTGAAAATTTATTTGTACAGCTTTTTTGTTCGGTACAAAATAACAGGAGAAAAATATCAACGTAAATCCATTTATTAATGTTGACACTTTGTTGTGACAAAATTTTTCTATTGTTCTGTGTAATATAATTTATTCTTATATGGTATTATCATCAAATATTTTCCCAGTTGGAAATTTTGACGTCAATGATGACTTTGTGACTTTCCTTTTTATTTTTTTTTGGTAAAATATCAATCAGCAGTTTGTCAAAGGAAACGATGATATGATATAGAACTTAATAGACTTGTTAATTGGTGCTGGTGTCTTTTGCTTATTAATATCCGCAAATCTATATACTTTTATTTTGTGCTTGCGGATCCAACTGACCACTTTACAAATGAGTGGTTGTTGGTGTCGCTCTTTTTTTCTGTAAATCTCTCACTTGCACTTGATCAACATCAACATTGACTTCTTCACTATGATCGTATGTTGCTATAATTAGTAGCGTAAATCTCTCATTTAATGTCTACTGTAGAAGTTGTTTTTGTAGTAAGTTTATAAAGGAAACGATTTGTCTGGAATCATGGCAGATTTATAAGCGACTCGAAGTTTTATCCCAAAACTCAGTTTTTCATCAGAAACTTAGGTTATCATCAGAATCTCAGAATTTCATCAAAAACTCGTCTTTTTTACCAGATTCTCAATTTTTCACCTAAAACTATATTTTTTACTTAAATTCAGTTTTCACTAAAAACGTTGTTTCTGATCACATATTCAGTTTTTCGACAAAAGCTCTTACTTTCACCAAAAACTCCGGTTATTCACAAAATCGCTATAATATTCACCAAAAACTCAACTTTTATCAGAAACTTTGTTCTTCACCAGAAACTAAATTTTTCTCCATAAACTCAGTTTTTCATCCAAAATTCAGTTTTTCAGTAAAAATTCAGGTTTTCACTAAAAACTCAGTATTTCACTAAAAATTCAGGTTTTCACTAAAAACTCAGTATTTCACTAAAAATTCTGTTTTTTTACTAAAGCCTTAGTTTTTCCCAAAAAACTCTGTTTTTTTTTTACTAAAAACTTTGTTTTTCACTAAAAACTTTGTTTTTCACTAAAAACTCTGTTTATCACAAAAAATTTTGTTTTTCACCAAAAACCCAGTTTCTCACTAAATTTTTTTTACTTAAAACATTTTTTTTCCAACAAAAATTTAGTTTTTTTGCCAAAAACTCTCTTTTTTCCCTAAAAACTCTGTTTTTCACCAAAAATCAGTTCTTCACTAAAAATTCTATGTTTTTTTTACTAAAAACTTAGTTTTTTTCTACAAAACCTCTGTTTTTCACTAAAATTTTATTTTTTACTAAAAATTCCGTTTTTTACTAATTACTTTATTTTTTTAACCAAAAAATTTTGTTTTTCACCAAAAATTTTATTTTGTTTGTTATTCACTTAACTTTTAGTTTTTCACCAAAAACTCGAACTTTTATAAAAAACTTAAATTTTTACCCAATTTTTAGTTTTTCACATAAACTTAGTATTTCACCAGAAACTCAGCATTTCACCAAAAATTAGAAATTAATTTTTTTCACCAGAAACTTTTACCAAAAAATCAGTTTTAGACCAAAAAGCTGAATTGTTCACCTATAAGTGACCTTTTCACCAGAAACACAGTTTTTTGCCTACACTTTCTACTAAAAACATCTTATATTTACCGGAAACAAAATTGTTCCTAAAAACCCAAGTTTTTCAAAAACTCAGATTTTCATTAAAAACTAGAGTTACCAAAAGCCAATACCTCAGTGTTTTTTTTTGCTAAATATTCGGATTTTCAATAAAAACTGTGAATTTACTAAAAATTAAATTTTTCTTTAAAGCTTTTTTTATAAAAAATCCTTCAAACAATAAAAAATTTTCAACGACATTCGTTTTTACTTAAAATTCATACAATCGAAAAAAAAATTATTCATCTTCAAAGATGCAAATTTGTCAATAATTATTTCTAGTTGTTATGAAATAATAAAAAAAAACTTAATGTAAAACTATTTAAATAAAATTAATTTTTCAACATAGTATAACAATTTAATTTGTTTTTCTTGCCATTTATGACATGTTTTCACAGTTTAGTTAATAGGACAAATAGATTTTCTAATAGAAAACACAAACACTCGACAGCAAACATATTTATATAAAAAAAAATAGACTGACAGACAAAACGACACACACACACACTCGCTCAAAAAAACTTGCTGCTGTAACGTGTTTAAATCAATTTAAAATAGAAAAAATAAAAATCATTATTCTATTCGTATTCTTAGTCATTAGTCATTACATGAATAAGAACTTTAGCAAATGTCGTTGTATTAACTACTTACTCTACTCACCTGACTTTGAACGTTGTTTATCTTTGTGTTTGTCACTCAATGTGTAAAGAAAAAATGTATAATTTTTATGTTGTTATCTGTCAGTCTTTATAGTCTGTATTGTATGTCTGTCTCTCTGTCTAGTGTGTGTCTTTTGTGATAAATTCGTGCTAAAGTGTTGGATTATAACATTCATTCATACACTTGTTGTAACTCAATTTACATAAATTTTTCAAATCAATACAATTCAAAAAAAATTTAATATATACAGGTAGCGTCTACTCACACGTTTGATTCTTTCACTCTTTACTGCTGTATGTGTTCACAATTGTTTCTATTGACTTAAGTCTGCAATTGATTTTGAAATCACTGCACACATATAGGAGTTTACAATTGATTTTCATTTTATAATTCTTATAAAAACGATATTTTTGATTGTTTTATTTGCCATTGGGTGGGTGTTAGAATTTTACATAAATTTAGGTTCTAAGTGTTTAACACTTTAGATGCAGAGTTTTAAAGGAATGTAATGAATATGAATTAAAACTACTAATACTTTAAAACGGGTGGTATACTTTAACATTCAAGTTGATCTAAAGTTAAATAAAGTTTAGTCCGACTTTTTATCGGCTAAGAAGACTAGTCCACAGTCTACTCCATATAATAGTTCATAGACTAGTCTAGACAATAAACTAGTCGAAAGACTAGCCAATAGACTATTGGCTAATAAATAAACTATTGTACTAATTAGTTTACAGACTAAACAACTGACTAGTAACAGACTAGTCCACAAGCTTGTTCGTAACTATTGAATAGATAAGTTAATGAACGAGTCCATAGTCTAGTCCTATTCAACTGCTTATAAGACTAGTTAATAGGTTATTCAAAAAAGTATACTGACTGGATTATAAACTAGTTTATGGATTAGTCAGTCGATTACTTAATAGACCGTTCAGTAGATTATTTCATAGACAAGTCTATGTAATAGTTTATAGAAGACACAATAGGCTAGTCCATAGACTGGTCAATAGAGTACTTCATGGACTGGTCAATATTCTATTCCATAGATTATTTCATGAACTAGCTTACAGACCAGACATGAACAAGATTAGTAAATAGATTAGATTAGTATATGATCCATAGACTTGTCCTAGTCCAAAGACAAGGCAATTTGCTTGTCCATAGATTAGTCAATAGTTCGTAGAATAGTCCATAGGCTTGCCAATCAGTAAACAAGGCAATGTACGTATCCATGTACTGTTCAATAGCCTAGTCTATAGGTTGCTTCATAGACTACTAGTCCATAGATTAGCCAATAGACATACTATAGACTATAGCTATAAGAGTAGTATCTAGACTAGACACTAGTTTCTAAATAAGTGAATAGTCCATGGACTAGTTTGTAGAATAATCCATAGACTCTTACATAATACAGTCAATAGACCAGTCCATGAACTAGTTCATAGACGAGTTCAGAGGCTAGAGTTGTTTATTTAGTCAGTAGACCACTCAATAGACCATTCTGTAAATTAGCTAAAACACTAGTCCATAAAATATATAAAAGACGTGTCAAGGAACTAGTCCTTAAGGTAGACAATCTACTAGTCAAGAGACAAGTTTATAGAGTAATCAATAGACTAGTAATGGAATAGTATATAGAGTTGTCAATTAGCTAGTCCATAGTCCAACGGAGTAGTCCATAGAGTTGTCTATAGAGTAGTCAATGAACTAGACCATAAAGTAGTCAGTAGACTAGTATATAGAGTAGTCATTAAAGTAGTTCAAAGAGTAGTCAATAGACTAGTCTATAGCATAGTCAATAGACTAGTCCATAAAGTAGTCAATAGGCTAGTACGTAGATTAGTCCATAGAGCAATCAATAGACAGTCCAATGGAGTAGTCAATAGAATAGTTTATAACATTGAAAAAACTTCAAATTTATATGTCTTTATGAATATATTCTTTCAAATGCATGAAATCAAGAGTACTTCATATACAATATAAACCATTTTTTGCCAATTGTTTTGAATCTGAATTGCACTTTGAATATTTATTAGAGATGGATTAAATAGTTAATAATATTGTACTGGGTACTCGATACTCACAGTAGTTACAAAATATATTAACAATTATTCATTCACAATAGTTGTATAATATTATGAACAAATTTCAATTGAAACATTCACGATAGGTTGAACATTACCACTCAAAATACTAAATTTACCAAAAACGAAACATATTTCTAAAGAAAATTTAATTTGGGAGAAGTTTGTTAAGTCGATTAATGTTTTTGTATCGGTTCTATGTATGTTCAGCAATATAGTTTTTATGTGTATGTATTTGTTATTGTTATTTCAAATATTTCGAGCTCAAATTAAAATTGAATAGTTTAAGTAGTCGTAAAATTTTCATCACTAATTGCACAATTGTTTAGTTACCTTTAAGAAATGTGTCTCACACTCAATTTATATTCTACTTTTGTCCTAGAGCCGGATTTAAATACATGAATTATAGTCCATCCAATTTTCCAGAAATATGTTTACATACAAATTGCGACTACCAAATATTTATTGCCCCAACCAAGCTATAGCTTTTATTCGACTTTTTAAAAACTTCTTTGTAAATTTTAATTAACACTTATTATACTTTTTGGTTATAATTTTTTTTTTGGTCTCGCCAACTCAAAAAATAATCTTAATAATAATTATCAAAATAAATATGTATGTATATGTAAGTATTTATGTATGTAGGTTTTCACTTAAATAAATGATAATTAAATTTCTAGCTTAATTGCTACTGTCAACAACAAATACTCTTTTTAATGACATGTAGGTGTTTAAATTTTATTTTTAAATATAAAAGAATCGTCACCATATGATACCGGTTATTACAAGTGTTAAAATATATTGGAGAAAAATCTTAAAAAATTTTGTTGCAAGAATGTGTTTTTTTCAGAGACAGTAACTGTTATAAGTTTTATTATAAAACTTAAAATTTAATAATTATTTTTCAAGCTAAATTTTTTTCCTCAAAAATAAAACTCAATGTTAAGTTTTATGTTTTTGTTCAAAAATAAAACTTATTTCTTGATTTTTATTTTTTGTTCAAAAAATAATTATTATTTTTGAGTTTTATTTTTTTCATTGAAAAATAAAAATCATTTTTAAGTTTTATATTTTTGCTTGAAAAATAAAAATTATTCTTGAATTGTATATTATTTTCTTCAAAAATAAAACTTAATATGAAAATTTATTTGTACAAGTACATATGTTTTATTATATATTTTATTTAAACTTTAAATTTTAAAGTGATAATGCAATCCGAAAGGTATTTTTCGATCAATATAGGAATAAATGCCAACGAATCCGAATAAAATTCTAGGAAATTTAAATATGTTTTACTATTAATAGCATACTAACCCTTCTAGAGCGAAAAGCTAAAATTCGTCTTAAATATGTTTTATAACCATAGTTGCCAGATAAATTTGCAGTAAAATCGTCAAATTTCGGGGAAAAAATCGTCAAAATCGTCAAAATGGTTAATCGAAATCGTCAAAATAAAAAACACTCTTTTTCAACAAAAAAATATTTTATTTTCAATAAAATATAATAAAACATTAGTTATTTTTGTAAAACAAAAATATTTATAAGAACATAACAAATTAATTCGTGTTTTAAATAAAATAAATGAGATATTTTTACATAAAGCTTTTAAATTAATAATGACTTAGTATTGTATAAAATACTTAACAGTTTTACAGTATTTTACAAATATATATTGCAATAATTCAGGTACAACTTTTTAATCAAAACAATTACATTTCTTTAATTTTAAATAGTCTTTTACGTATAAAATTGATTCTAAAGATTCCTTTTCTAATCTATTTCTAGTTTTTGTTTTATTTAAGTTTACCTGGCTAAAAACTCTACATTTGCAGAGGAGTGTGGTAAAACTAAAATCTTAGAAATAAATTTTGTTAATATGGGAATCTCTCCTTTTCATTTCTGATAAATTTTTCCAAAATTCTAATAATTTCATTTCATTTTTAGAATCCCAATTTATTAATTTTAGTTGTCTAAATTCCGACTCTAAATCTTGTTTTTCATTTCATTTTCTGTTGACTCGTCAACGCAGAAAGAAAATGAATTTGTTTTTAAAAGATTAGTTACGTCTGAAAACTGTTTTACTCCTACAATATTTTTTATTATAGCATTTGCTTTTGTTCGTCCTAGAGTAATGTTAGCTGCAGTATTGGAATCCTTAATTAAATGTTGACATACCTTTAACTCCACATTGCAAATTTTACAAAATACCTTGCTGTCCCGCTTTTCAGAACATGAATTAATGTCTGAATTTTTTAACCAGTCCTCCTTAATTTTTCTTTTTTTTCGTTTGTCAGCCTGAAATAATAATATTAGCATTAGATAGCTTTTTACTTAAAAATGTTTGTTAAACTTACCATCGAAGTACTGCTGCCACTTTCATCGTCTTGGTTGGCGCCATCATCGCCACTTGTTTAATATAGGCGTTAAATACTTAAAATATCAACACTTCAAACAAATACTATTATTTTATGGTTAACATATATCTATCACTTTTGCACTTAACTATTTTTACAATCACAAATGACATTTTTCTTTTTCAATGTTGAATACTCTATGTTTCAAAAAATCGTCAAATTTGGGGTCAAAATCGTCAAATCATCAATATGCATTTTTTGGTACATAAAATCGTCAAAATGACGATAAATCGTCAAATCTGGCAACAGTGTTTATAACATAAATCAATACATAAATTTATTTAAAGAACACAACAAAAAGTAATAACAAAAAATAATAACCAAAAATAATAACAAAAATATATACCAAAGTAATTATTTATTTAATTTAACAAATAGTAGTTTTTTCAGGGATCCTGCAGACAAATTGCACCTCTACGCTCTACGCTAACCTGAGTTGCAGGCACACTATGTACTATTCTTGCCAACTCGTACAAATGTGGGTAAACAAATTTCTTCTCCTCCCAATTCAACGATTTCAAAAGATGGAATTCCAAATTTATATAAAAAATTTGGTATTAATATTAATATCAAATGAAACTGGGAACCTCTGCTTTAAAATAATATTATTTATTTATTTCAATTCATCAGGATTAAAATAGAAATAGAAGCCTAATAAAAATTTGTCACAAAAAAGGAGTTAAAAATTTTTGTTTCGAAAATGAGACCTTTTTTAAATTTAATTTCATTTTTGATTTTTTGTCTAAGTGAGTCAAGTAAATAATATTTATAGATCTACAGACTCACAGCTTTCATTTGATACCAATATTAGCATCATACAACACATATAAATATATAAATTATTCGTTTGAAATTGTAAGTTCTTTAAACTTTGAAGTCCTTTTATAAGGACATAAGAGCTGATTATAAATATCGGAGAATGCAGAATTGTATCAACTTTTCTATGTGTGAAAGCTTTTTTCAAAATTGTTATAGGGTGTAATATTATAATATACATATTTATAAATGATGTTGCCCAATACAATACTTCGTAGCACACCCTGTATGAAAATAGGATATCACAAATAGACAACATCTTTGTCTACATCTCTAATGGATTTAAATTCCGCTAAATTTGTGGTTTCCCCCACTCTGTGTCGTTTAATTATAATCATGTTTAACATAACATTGCATTTAACTTAAAAATAAACATTTCTCAAAACATTTCATTCATATTTGTAAGAATACATTTTCATATTGAGTTTTATTTTTGAAAAATATAAAATAAAACTCAAGAATAATTTTTATTTTTTAAGCAAAAAAATAAAACTTAAAAATGATTTTTATTTTTCAATGAAAAAAATAAAAATCAGTAATAATCGTTATGATTTAAACAAAAAAAAAATAAAACTTAAAATATAATTATTATTTCTTGAGTAATATATAAAACTCAAAGAATAATAATTAAAATTAAGTTTTTTAAATAAAACTTAAAAAATAAAAATCATTGTAATTATCGTTAGTCCATATTCTGAGAAAAAAAATTGTTATATTCAATTAATTTTTCCTCCCAATAATTGTATTTGATTTTTTGGTTTTAAATTTTAAGAATAATCATTATTTTCTGTCCCTGGTTTTTTTTAATTGCTAAAGAAGTCTTGCAAGGTTTATTAACGTATTTTTTTTAAGGTTCTTGCAAGTATAAGTGTGTAATAAACAACAATTCAAATGTTTAATTGATATTGACAATTGATTAATTAATATTGATTAAGGTAAAAGAATTAAGGTTATTTGTTTTTAATTAATATAAAATGTTTTTTTTTTTTTGCTCCAAAGAAAATTTTGTTATTTTTTATAGAAATCTATTGATAAAATCAACAATATAGAACGAGCCAGGAGACTACAACGTAATTAATCTATTAATTATTTTATTTTTCAAGAGCTTTTGATAAATTAAAGTACTTTGTCTAGTAGTCCAGTTTAGATAATTTAAATATATATTGTTAGAAAAATAACAAATTTTCTTAAAATCTTTGAAAAAAAATCTTAAAGCAAAAATCTTTAAATATTTTTAATGATTTATAAAATAAATTTTCCATTATATATTTACCAAATATGTAATGGGTATTATTTTTATCGTTCAATAACTTTATCTTCTTAATCCGATCATTTACTTTGCAACCAGACATCAACAAGTTAAAATAATAAATTATGTGTAGGCTGTTCTTATTGAGCTTTTTTTTACAAATGCTACCTAAAGCAATAGTGTCTGTCTAATACCAGCAATTGCGTACTTTTTTTTATAATTGCTACAAAAAAAGTTGGTAGATATGTTGTGTTTGTAGTTAGATATGTAACAAATTGTTGTAGGCTTTCTCAAAGAGCATTTATTCATTCGTCCTGCTATAGTCTATAGACGTGTTCATAATCTTGTCAATACACTAGCCCATGTAGACTAGTTTATAGACTAGACCATAGTTTAATCAGTACTTAAATTGGTCAATATATCAATATTAGTCATAAAGTAAGCTGTAGATTTGTTTAAAGATCAGTCAATAGACTAGTCAATAGATCAGCCAGAGATTGAAAAATAGACTAGTCAATGGTCCAGTTATAATAGTACAATCAATAAAACATTCAAAAGACTAGTCAATAGATCAAACAAAAGACTAGTTAATAATCTACTCAGTAGACTAGTCATTAGGCTAGTCATTTGACCATTAAATAAATTTATCAATAAACCTGTAAATAGTCTAGTATACTAGTTTATAGACTAGTTAATAAACTAAACATTGACTGGTCCAGACTATAAAATGGACCAGTCAATGTACAAGTACTAGACTAATCTTCAAATCAAAATCGTAAGTAGTCAATAGACTAGTCCATAGACTATTCAGTAAACTATTCAAAAGATCAGTCAATATACTACAAAATAGACCAGGCTAAAGATTAGTCAATATATAGACTAGTCAATGGAACAGTCAAAAGACTAGTGAATAGACCACTCCGTAGACTAGTCATTATGTAAATAGTATAGTATACTAAGGAGTGAGATCGAAAAATTCTTAACACACGTTTTTCATTACATTTTTCAACCAAAGTATTATTTGATTTTTTTTGATCAAGTTACCTCTGAAAAACATGTCAGTTATTATGTGTAATGTCAATTATATTAATTTTTTGTTAATCTGATTAAAATGAGTGACCAGAAAAAAGTGCGTACTGGAATTTTTAAATATTTTCAACTAAACCCAACTTGGTCTTACAAAAAGTTGGCCAAGCATACAAAGGTCTGCCGTCAAACTGTTTCCAATGTTATTAAACAGTACCGGGAGAACTTGTCAGTTGATAGAAAACCTGGTTCAGGTAGAAGGAATGGTCCACATGATGTTTCTAAAGTCAAAAAATAGAACGCATTTTCAAAAGAGCACCCAACACATCCGGTAGGAAAGCAGCTCGGTTAGCTCAGTGCTCGGACTATTTGGTACGAAAAGTTAAAGCTAATGCAGGTTTAAAAACATACAAGGCTCAAAAAGTTCCTGACAGGAACGCTGCTAAAAATTTAGAGGCCAAAAACAGAGCACGGAAATTGAAGTCAAGTTTTATAAAAAAATATTCTTGCTGCATAATGGATGACGAAACGTATATTCTGGCAGATTTATGTTGCAGACAAAATTTCCCAGAAAGTTCTTGGTATGGCAAGCAATATGCAGTTGCGGCAAAAGAAGCCAATCATTTGTTACAACGGGCTCTATAAATACCGAAATTTACATCAAGGAATGTTTACAAAAAAGGCTGCTTCCATTCATAAGACTTCATAATGTGTCCACTTATTTTTGGCCTGACTTGGCATCCTGTCACTATGGTAAACAAGCCCTTGAGTGGTACAAGAACAATAATGTGGTATTTGTATCAAGAGAGGCAAATCCTCCAAACTGCCCGGAGCTAAGGCCAGTGGAGAGATATTGGGCTCTTGTTAAAAGAGAATTGAAGAGTACAAAAAAGGTGTCCAAAAGTGTGGTAGATTTTAAACGGAGATGGACTACATGTTCGAGCAAAGTGACAGAAAGCGCTATAAAAACGTTAATGGAAGGGTTTCCGAAAAGGGTTCAAAGTTTCATCACTAGTGATTAAAACTATAAAAATATTTTTTTTTGTAAATTGTAATAATAATTTGAATCAAATAAAAAAAAACAATAAAGCTGTAAGTTTAGTGGTTTCTTTTTTATAAACATATATGTATGTTAAGAATTTTTCGATCTCACTCCTTAGATAATAGACTAGTCAATACTCAATAGATCAGTAGACTAATCGAAAAAGAAGTCAAAAGACTAGTCAGTATACCAGTTAATGTACTAGTCCATAGGTCAATAGACTAGTCAAAAGACTAGTCAATAGAACAGTTAATAGACCAGTCGATAGACTATTCTATAAACCAGTCAATAGACTAGTCTATAGACCAGTCAATAGAACATTCTATAGAGCAGACAATAGACTAGTCTATAGACCATTTACTTAATAGAATAGTCTATAGAGCAGACAATAGACTAGTCTATAGACCAGTCAATAGAATAGTCTATAGAGCAGACAATAGACTAGTCTATAGACCAGTCAATAAACTAGTCTATAGACCAGTCAATAGACTAGTCCATATACCGAGTCAATAGACTAGTCCATATACCGAGTCAATAGACTAGTCCATATACCAGTCAATAAACAATTCTAAAGACCAGTCAATAGATTAGTTTTAGACCAGTCAATAAACTAGTCTATAACTAGTTAATAGACTAGTCTATATACCAGTCAATAGACAAGTCTATAGACTAGTCAATAGACAAGTCTATAGACCTGTAATTGACTTGTCTATAGACCAGTCAAAAGACTAGTTAAAAGACTCTTCAAGAAACCAGTTCTAAAACTAGTCATTAGATCATTTAATAGACTAGTCAGTTGACTAGTACATAAATTAGTCAGTGTATAAGTCAAACGACTTGTCAATCAACCAGTCAACAGACTATAAAATAAACCAGTTAGCAGACTAGTCTATAGATTTGTGACTAGACAAAAGTCTGTTCAATAGATTATTCAACAAAATAATTAATCTACTACTCCATGGACCAATCAGCAGACTAGTTGTCACTAGATTCCTTAATGATTGCCAAATTTTATCAAGTAAAAATATATTTTTAAGGTTCATAAGATTCGTCCAATCCAATTTTACTTGTTTTACTTATTTCTTGTTCATTATTTATTCCCTAGAAACATTAATCAAAGTTTGCCAAATTGAAAAAAGAAAAAAAAATTTAATCACAATTATTCAATGTGATGTAAACCAATCAATTTAATATTGGAATTTTATTGTTTCTCCTCTTATAAATAGCAAAAAACAATTATGTGTATGTTTTTGTACATTAACAATTTTAAGACAGATTTTATGTACTACTACGTACTACTTGAAATATGTTTTAAATTTGTGTTGCTTTATTAGATAATAAATTGATTTGTGTTGTAGATGTATGTAAAAACTGACGTTAAACGTCATTAATTTTTCAAATTTAAAAAGATTTTTTTCATCTGCGCAAGTAGTTAAACTTATTGTGTTCAAAAAGCGTAAATAAATAAAATTTTGGTGATGATTTAACCCAGTTAGTTTTAAGTCAGTTCCAAAGAAATTTAATTACAATATCTCTATTAGTTTACTAAATATAACGTTCCTTAACCACTGTAGACTTGTTCTATTAAACTTTTTTATTCAAACATCAAAATTATTCTTTTTTTTACGCATTTTCGTCTTTAAATTAATTAAAATTCCCCTCTCATTATTCTTATAAATGCCTTTCCACACTGGCGTATACTTAATTTTTTTTATTCTACTATACACGAGTGCGTATGTGTATTATTTATGTTTGTTTTCTTAACACTCATACGTATAAGTGTATACGTGTGAGAAAAAGTTGTTTCCATTAATTTATTTTTTTTTATTTTTGTTTTGCCACTATTAATAGTTGTTGTTTTTGTTGTTCTTTTTTTTGTTGTTGTTTTATTTTTATTTACGACTCTGCTATTTAGTATTTTTTTTCTGTGTGTCTAATTTTGTTTAGCTATTTTTATGATTTTAATAAGAAAACATTTTTCTCATAATGTTTCTATTTAACTTTTGGAAAATGAAGGGAAGAAACACAAAAAAAACCAAACTATTTGTTTAGTTTCGAGGGTTTATTATAGAAAAAGGGTGACCAGTTTAAATAATTAAGTTTCTTTTACTTTATGATATAATTTCAGGAGACAAAAAGGTTAAAAAATCTTATTCTAAAGACGTTGGAAAAAGTTATTAACTTTTAGTTTAAGGCCATTGTTTAGTCCATTGTTTGAATTTTTGAATTGTCTAATGAATGATCTATTAACTGGTCTATGGACTAGTCTATAAGCTAGGTTATTTAGTAGTTTATGGACTAGTGTGCGGACTAATATATGGACTTGTGTATTGATTAGTCTATAGACTAATGTATATTCCAGTCTATTGCACTGACTAGTTTATTTACTAAGGAGAAGTCTATTGAGTTATATATTAACTAGTTCTCTGACTAGTTTTTTGGTTAATCCACTAACTAGTCTATTTACTTTCCTTTTGACTAGCCTATTAACAAGACTAGTATACTGACAAGCCTAGTGTATTGACTTTTCTATTGATTAATCTAGTCTAGTCTGTCTAGTCTGTTGACTTTCCTATTAACTAGTACACTGACTAGTCTAAGGACAAGTGTATGGACTACTGATTAGTCTTTTAATACATTTACTGAATAATTGTCTAACTAGTCAAGTCTCATAATTAGTCTCCTGACAAGTTTTTTGACTAGTCTATTGACTAATCTATTGACTGTACTATTGACCATATGATTAAGTCCAACTTGTCTATTGACTAGTATATAGACTAATCTTTGGACAAACATGTTGACTAGTCTATTGACTTATTTATGGATAAGTCAATCGATTACATCATAAGGATTGACTAGTATTTCTAGGTTAGACTATGTTATTGTCTAGGCTCCGGATTAGTCTATTGACTGGTCTAAAAACAAGTAAGTTAGTACTAAGTTGTTAATCTCTGCTCAGTAATAATATTAACATTAATAAGCCCAACTGTTTTTTCTTTCTTGTCTGAGAGAGTAAACTCATTTATCTATTCTCTAATCACTAAATAAGAATTCATTTACATTTTACTATTATTTCTCTGTTATGATAGTTGTAGTAGTTGTTGTATTAGAAACTAATCATTTAGAATACAAACACACCCCCATACACATATACATTCATCTGTATATGCATGTACATAATTGTATAATAGAAAATGTAAACATAAATAAGAAAATGAAAATAAAAACAAAAACAAAAACAAAAACAAAAACAAATAAATGTGGTAATTAAAATCAAATACACGAGTATTCAAGAGTATTCAGAGTTATCAACAACTACTTTATAAAAAATAATAACAAGAACTACTGTTATGTACAGACGAATAGACTTCGTTAATACTCGTACACTTAACTATAACCGTTTAATGTTGTGTGGCTGAGTTAACAGTATGGGAAATATAACGAAACGTAACGGAAGCGCGCAAAATTACAAAAAATTCAATTATTTTTGATTTGTTTTTAATATTTTCTTTTTAAAATTTAAAAAAAATCAATTAATTAAAAATAAATAATTTTAATTAGCTGTAGATGAATACAAGTTTATTAAAAATAATATTAATATTTAAAAAAAATAATAATATTAAAAATTTAAGCAAACAAAAACAATGTCATTTCAAATGGTACGAGTGCCGGGTGAAAATACAATTTGTGTGTTTGTGTTTGAAGAAGAAATATCATAAAATCTTTAAAACAAGCACAGTGGTTTAGAAAGTTTTTGTTTTAATCATAATTCGAGAACTCGTGAACTTTATTAAAAATAAAATAAAGGAATGAAATTCAATTCAAACCCGTGTAGGGTTTTGAAAATTATTGGTTTGAAAATAAGTAAAGTACTCACAAACTTCCAGTGATACCGAAACGACACAGTAACCAAGCTTGGGCAATTTGTCAAAGGATAAATAGATAGATAGATAGATAGATAGATAGATAGATAGATAGATAGATAGATAGATAGATAGATAGATAGATAGATAGATAGATAGATAGATAGATAGATAGATAGATAGATAGATAGATAGATAGATAGATAGATAGATAGATAGATAGATAGATAGATAGATAGATAGATAGATAGATAGATAGATATATAGATAGATTAGATAGATAGATAGATAGATAGATAGATAGATAGATAGATAGATAGATAGATAGATAGATAGATAGATAGATATATAGATAGATAGATAGATTAGATAGATAGATAGATAGATAGATAGATAGATAGATAGATAGATAGATAGATAGATAGATAGATAGATAGATAGATAGATAGATTGATAGATAATTAGTTAGTTAGTTAGTTAGTTAGTTAGTTAGTTAGTTAGTTAGTTAGTTAGTTAGTTAGTTAGTTAGTTAGTTATACAGTTCGTTAGTTAACTAGTTAGTCAGTTTGTTAGTTAGTTAGTTAGTTAGTTAGTTAGTTAGTTAGTTAGTTAGTTATTTAGTTAGTTGGTTAGTTAGTTAGTTAGTTAGTAGTTAGTTAGTTTCTAATTTCAATCAATATTCTTCACTAGTCCGGTCAATGAAAATTTTACTTAAAGCTACCTACAAAGCTAAAATAATTTTCAACCAAATTTTTTCCAAAATAAAATATTCCTAAACCACTGTGAGTTCAGTCGAACAAACAAAAATTTCGGAAAATTAAAAATCATGACAATTTTTTTTTAAATATCTACAAAAAAATATCTAAATATTTATCTTTGCTACAAATGAGAGAACGTGTATAGGTGTATGTTTTAGTATTTAGCACAAATTATTTTTAATAATTCACAAGTGAATGAGCAAAAGGCCGAAAAAAATCATAACAAAAAATTAATTTCTTTTAACCAAAAAACACAAATTTCTCTAATTTTCTTCAGAAACATTTTTGCTATGACATTGATTTTGTCATTGGTTTCTTCAATCCCCCAGAGATTAGTGTAAAATACATAAAATATTAAAAGAAAAAAAAATATTAATAAAAAAATTATGTAAAAACTGGAAAACATTAATTTAGAAACTTAATTAAAAGAATATTTAAAACAAAGTGTTTATATATTAATTTAAAAATTTAACTTTTAAACAAAATAGTGCATTTATTTATAATTGGATTAAAAAAAGGGGAAAAATTTGTTTAACATTAACTATTAACAGCATTTTTGCTGTTGCCTACCACAACATTAAATAATTTTTAAATTACATTAAATGTTAAGTGCTTTGGTGTTTAACAGCCGTCTACTGTTGCTGTCATTTTAATCATTTGACTATTAGTGATTTCTTTTTAATTAAATTATTTACATTACTGTTATTTCTACATTAATAACGTTATATATACAGTTGCAACCCCTTGTTTGTTAATTTAGGATTATAGAAATCTATTTGCAAATAATGTCTAAGGTTTGTTGGAATTAAATTGTATTTTATTTAATTTAATTTAAAACAAGATTTTTATTGAAAATAACAGATTTTAATAAAATTTTTTTTTGGCTTGAAATCCAATTTCGAAAATAAGTTCTAATTTTTCGAACATGACTTAAAAAGCAAAATTTTACAATAGATTAAACTTTATATAAAAAAAGTGTTATTTTATTATTAAATTCACGTAAATTTTGTATTAAATTTATTTTCGAACTTAAAATAAGAAATTTCGAACATGACTTTAAAACAAGATATTTATTGAAAATAGTAGATTTGAATAAAATTTCATTTATAAAATGTTTGAAAAAATTATATTTAGCTTGAAACCCAATTTCGAAAATAAGTTCGAATTTTTCGAACATGACTTAAAAAAGCAATATTTTACAATAGATTAAACTTTATATAAAAATATGTTATTTTATTATTAAATTTACTTAAAGGTCTGCTTAATAATGTTTAATATATTTTCGAAATTATATGCGAAATTTCGAACATAATTTTAAACCTTTATTTTCAGAGAAAGTTAATTAATCTGAATAAAAAGTACATTTTTGCATTAATAAAAATCATTTAAAATCGGTTTTTAGTTTGAAAACTAATTTCGATTTTTTTAGAACAAGATTGAAATTATTAATAATTTTCAGTAAAGATAATTGCAAAATATCGAATGGATTAAATCATCGAATCGATTTTCGAAATTAAATTCGAATATGATTTTTTTAGCAGTATTTTCTTTGAAAATCAAAAAAATTTACTGCAAAATTGTGAAAAAAAATTTAAATATTTTTTTTAACTTTCAAATGAATTTCGAAAACAAATTATTTAAAATCATCCATTTTGCCAATTGAAAGATCTGGAACAATGTGTTTCTTTTAATTATAAAGTACACAAAATACAAATGAACTATTTTCATTATGGATTATTAAATAATTAACAATAATTTTCTTTTAATAAGTCACAGCTGTTCAAATGAAATTTTTTATTAAACAAAAACCAAAACAAAAAGATGCTTTTTAAAACATGTGTTATATATCCAAATCAAAAACCATAAGATGTCTAGGTCACAGTCATAAGTTAAATACCAAATAAACTATTCAAACTTATTTTTTTTATAAAAAAACATTTGTCCAGTTCACAATCGATGTCATATCGTTGTAACGACATACTACGATACAGCCGTATAACACCGATTGTGAATTGGATAATTGTGTATAGAAGTAATTATTTTTAGTTTGAAATCTATTTAGCATAAAATCTAATTTCAAAATTAAGTTCGAATTTTTCGAACGTGTCTTAATATAGCAAAATAACTGTTTCTGTTAGACTACCCTTTAATTATACCATAGAAATTTCTCATTAATTAACCTGCTCGGTTTTGCTATGGTCATAAATATGAAATTAATTGTATCATCTGGAAGATGTTTTCAACTGAAATTACTAATAATTCTGAAAATAATATATACGAGTTAGTTTGTTTTCTTATGAGCAAATACTAAAACTGTAGTTTATAAAATATTGCTATTTAAAGTGGAAAAAAATTAAATGGTTTTTATTTGTAATAGTTTAGAATTTGTTTAGAAGATGAACGTACTAAATTATGATTGTGTTATAGTTGCAATAAAAACTAAACGTATGTACTCAATAAAAGATAGCCAAAATAGATTTTCTATAGACAAAACTTATTGAGAACCTGGACCAGATGATAGTCCAAACTAAACTATAGGGCTTACTCTGTAACTGGATTCGAAAGAAAAAAATTGCGAATTTGTTTTATAAATACATTTTGTTTCGAAAGCTCTTTCTACCGAATCGAAATACGGAGTAACCCCTCTGGTCTGTTATCTGGACTATAATGGTCTTCAGTCTAAACAGACTAAAGTCTGATCTATACACTGGACTTAAGTCTATTCTGTATACTGATATGTAGTGTCTGGTCTTTAGTCTGACCCCTAATCTAGATTTTACTCTGGTCTATAGTTTTGCCTTAATAGTCTTATCTATATTTCCGACTTTTGGTCTTAAATCTCGTCTATGGTATTCTTTTAATTTTGTCTATAGTTTTAACATTTGTATACTATAATAGTCTTAGGTATAACCTGGAGAATAATCTAATCTATAGTCTAGTGGAGACCATAGTCCAGACTATGTAGTCTGGTCAATAGTATAAACTATAGTGTGGACTATACTCTGGCCTATAATCTGCACTAAAGTTTGATCTTTATTCTGGTTTTTTTAACTGGACTATAGCCTGGCAAATAGTCTGGTCTAAAGTCTGGACTGCAGTCTGGTCTACAATCTGGACTATACTCTGGTATACATTCTGGTCAATACCTTAAACTTTATACTGGTAAGAAGATTGGTATATAATCTTGCTTGTTCTCTGGTGTATTGTCTGGAATACAACCGGAACTATAGTGTGGCCGAACATCTGGTGTACAGTCTACATAATAGTCTGGTCTATAATCTGGAAACCTCTCTAGTCTATAAGCTTGATCATACCCTGGTCAAGTCTATAGTCTGATATATTGTCTGATATATATGGTTGGTCTGATATATATAGTCTGGTCTAAATTCTGGTCTTTAGTCTGATCTATAATCTGGACAACACATTAGTCTAAAGTCTGGACTATACCCTGGTGTACAGTCTTGTATATACTTTGGTATACGCCCAGTAAAATATTTTCAAATTTTGGTAATAGTATTGTGGGTAATGTACTCATTTCATATATTACTTGGTAATGAGTTGTCGTAATCAATAACAAAAATTAAATTTTAATTGTCTATAGCATATGTCTAATAAGGAATTAGTTAGTGTCTCTAGCCGTAGTCGATTTTGGAAGTTCTTTCAAGAAACATTTGTGTGGAAACCATTGTAGATAGAATGATAAAATTAATGGGGCATTGAGTAAGAGAATAGACTAGCATACATAAGAAATAACTGTTAGTTAAACCAGTTTTAAATCCGAATAATTCGGGTAATTTGTAACCAGTTTTTTTGGTCATCGTCGAACAAAAATAAGTAGTTATTTAGCCAAAACGTAACTACTTAAACTTTTCTTCAATATTACTTGCCTACTTACCGGGTAAGTAAAGATTTTGCTGGGACAGTGTGGTATATGTGTAGTCTGGCCTATAGAAGGAATATAACCAATTAAATTGTCTTTTCTAAAGAAATTTTATGGAAATTTGTATTTGTTGCATTATTTAGTTCTTACTTGCGTGTGTTGGTAATTTGTTTTTTTTTTGCCCTTTAAACTTAAATTTCGTTTTAATTACCACAATTTTTGTTAAATACAAAACCTTTTAGAAATCACTGTATGTTGGCTGTTATTATTTTTTATATATACATATATATATATATATATATATATATATATATTATATATATATATATATATATATATATATATATATATATATATATATTATATATATATATATATATAATATATATATATATATATAATATATAATATATAATATATATATATATATATATTATATATATATATATATATATATATATATATATATATATAATATATATATATATATATATATATATATATATATTATATTTTTATGGTCCTCAAGGGTTATTTTAACGAGAGTATCAATGGGTATGGGTATAAATTGTTTGTTTATACATATTTAAAGGTCATTGCAATGGCAGCAAATATGTTGCCACTTTTTAACATTACGCCTTTTTGTTAAAGTAAAATGTGAATACACTAAAGCCTCTTAATAAACAGCTAAAGGAAACATAGAAAAAAAATGCTAGTTTAAACTCGTAAAATAATTTACATTTATTTTTTTAAACAAATACAAAATTTGTAAAACCATTAAAATAAGCACGTAAATCGAGACCTAAGTGTATGTCTAAACTATTAAAATAACATGCAATATAACACTGTCATATATAATGAGTATATGTTTCTGACGTAGTTATTTAGTTTCAGTTTTGATACCTCTTCTAAACACTTTAACATTTGGATTTTTTTGACAAATTAACTGTATTTATCATAGTTGTTTCTATAATATACCTAAAAATGTCTATAATTAAAATTTTTTTTAACAATTTCACTATTAGTCGTCTAAACATAATTATCAATTAAAATTGTTTAAATTATCATTTTTATTCCTTACAAACTATTTATTTGTTTATCTCACATGACAATCGCGTTTAACAACAATAAAATATAACAGCAACAATAAAATTGATTGCTCAATTTTATTTATTTTAGTTAATTTTGAACGCACATCAATTTTGTTCAATAATATTTGTATATTTATATTTATTAACGATAAGTATTTTTATCGTCAAAGCTTTTTATGATTTTGTTAGACAATAATAGTGAAAAAATCTATTTTATAAACTACAGTTAAAATAAACTAAATATTTGTCATTATTATTTGAAATCTAGATATGATTTTAATTTAATAAATAGTTTTGATAGTACGATCGATAAAATAAAGCTAACAAATGTAAGAAGACAATAAAAAAATGATTAATAACAAGTAAACGATTTTCGTTTTGAAAATACTATGGCCAATAGTCAGTCCTAGGCTATGATATAGTCGAGCATGTAGATTTTAAAATACTAAAGTCGAGACTATACACTTGACTATAATATGCAACAGTCCCGACTATCTATAGCCTGGTTATTAGTAATGTCTATTGTCACGTCTATAGACGGGACTATAATCTTGTCGATGGTCGGGACTTGTCGAATCGGGACTTAAGTCTTGTCTATAGTTGGGACTTTAGTCTTGCTAGATTCCAGACAAGACTTTAGTCCAGAGTAAAGACAATAAACATGATTATAATTCATACTATAGTTTAGACTTTATAAAGTATAACGTCTATAGTACAATCTATATATTTAACTGTAGTCCAGACAATATAACAGACAGTAAAGACTATATAACAAGCTGTAGGGCAGACAATATACCAGACTATAGACCAGATCTTAGTCCAGATTGCAGACTATATACTAGTCTACAGATCAAACCTTGAACCAGACTAAAAACTGGACTTTAGACCAGAATTGCCACCAGACTGTTGTCCAGATTATAGACTAGACTTCAGTCCAGACTGTAGACCAGGCAATATAAAAAACTGTAGTCCAAAGTACAGTTCAGAATATATATCAGACTACATATCATAGACCCCAGATCAGATTTTTTCCATAGACCAGACTATATTTGAGATTATTTACAGTATACCAGATTTTAGTCCAGACTGTATGCCGGTTGGACTAGGTTATTGTTCATAGTATAGACCAGACTTTATTCCATATTATAAATTGTAAACCAGATTATAGTCCAGGCTGTAAACCGGTCTATAGACCAGAATATTGTCCAGATCATAGACCGAACTATAAACCATGGTATTTTGCCGAACATTGGCTAGAGTATGATCCAGATTTGAACTAGACTATAGTCTAGACTGTAGACTATATAGTTCAGACTAAGGATAGACTAAAGTACAAACTGCAGTCACGCCTATAGTCAGCGGTATTGCCTAGACAATCGTCTAGTCTATAGTCTGGACTATAGTCAAATCTATAGTCTGTAGTGTGGAATGTAGTCCAGTCTATAGTCTGGAATGTAGTCCAGTCTATAATCCGGAATATAGTCCAGTATAAAGTCTGGTCTTATGTTTAGTCTATAGTTTGAAATATAGACTAGTCTGAACTATAGTCTATATATGGGCTATAGTCTATAGTTTGGACTATAGTCTATAGACTGGAATATAGTCTATAGTCTGGAATATAGTCTAGTCTGGTTTGGGGGGAGCGGCTAATTTCCATTCCTCCCAGATCTCCTCCCAAACCAAAGTTTGGTCTTTAGATTGACGTATATTCTCCTTTATAATTTATAAAGCGAATAATTTTATTTTTGATGCTAATTGCTCAAAAGTAATAAATAATACAAACAAATAAATCCCAGACACTCCTTTTGACGCAAACATATTTATAATTATTAAATGTGTTTTAAATAACACTCCCACTTAAAATTTGCAAAATTCAAGACAAAAATTTTATATTTAACTGAAAAGTTATATTAAGCTGACAATAAAAAACAAATATAATAAAATAGAATTGTGATATATTAACAACAATATTGGTATGTTAGGTCCTTTAGAATACTTTCACATTTTAAGAATACCTTCAAAAGTAACAAAATCCTTTACATTTTTGGATCAGTCTATTCTTTTAGCTAAGTTTTTACAATCGAAAAACTATGACGCAATTGACTTTATAAATCCCTTCTACTCTTGAGTACGTTCCAAACAAAAAAAAAGGCAACAAACGGCATAATAATTATACGTGCCTGAACAAGCAGAAAATTTATACAATTCTATAGAACACATACGACTAAATGGTCCCGGTCATATACATACAATCGTACACTCGAGTACTTGAACATGCTCATGCTTGTTTGATTTTATATTGTGTATGGTTATGGCTGTTGGTAAGGCAAATGAAAAAACAGCAACAAAAACATAGTAATGATATTACAATTTTACTTTTATAACGCCGTGCTATACTCTAATCAAAACAAAAAAAAAAAAAAAACATTCAAGTTGATGTTTTTTTTTTCGTTTGTGCGACATTCAGTCAATTGGTCGTTAGTCAGTCATTTGCGAAACAAACGTCAGAATCTTTGATATTCTACTATATGCTAATTGGGTTAAGAATGCTTTGCCAATGAAACGAAATGTAATGAATTTTGGTAACTGTTATTGCGATAAGATTAGAAATAGAATTGATTTAGACAGCAGCGAACAAGTAGAAAATTACAATTATCGTGCGGATGTACATATCTGAAGTAAAGGGGGTGGTAACAATTATTTTTTCAAAAGGTCCCATAAAGGGGGGAAATTCTATATTATAAGGAGTGAGATCGAAAAATTCTTAACACACGTTTTTCATTACATTTTTCAACCAAAGTATTATTTGATTTTTTTTTTTGATCAAGTTACCTTTGAAAAACATGTCAGTTATTATGTGTAATGTCAATTATATTAATTTTTTTGTTAATCTGATTAAAATGAGTGACCAGAAAAAAGTGCGTACTGAAATTATTAAATATTTTCAACTAAACCCAACTTGGTCTTACAAAAAGTTGGCCAAGCATACAAAGGTCTGCCGTCAAACTGTTTCCAATGTTATTAAACAGTACCGGGAGAACTTGTCAGTTGATAGAAAATCTGGTTCAGGTAGAAGGAATGGTCCACATGATGTTTCTAAAGCCAAAAAATAGAACGCATTTTCAAAAGAGCTCCCAACACATCCGGTAGGAAAGCAGCTCGGTTAGCTCAGTGCTCGGACTATTTGGTACGAAAAGTTAAAGCTAGTGCAGGTTTAGAAACATACAAGGCTCAAAAAGTTCCTGACAGGAACGCTGCTAAAAATTTAGAGGCCAAAAACAGAGCACGGAAATTGAAGTCAAGTTTTATAAAAAAATATTCTTGCTGCATAATGGATGACGAAACGTATGTTCTGGCAGATTTTTCGCAACTTCCAGGTCAAAAGTTTTATGTTGCTGATGCTCGAGGGAATGTTGAAGAAAAGTTTAGGACCCAAAAGCAGACAAAATTTCCCAGAAAGTTCTTGGTATGGCAAGCAATATGCAGTTGCGGCAAAAGAAGCCAATCATTTGTTACAACGGGCTCTATAAATACCGAAATTTACATCAAGGAATGTTTACAAAAAAGGCTGCTTCCATTCATAAGACTTCATAATGTGTCCACTTATTCTTGGCCTGACTTGGCATCCTGTCACTATGGTAAACAAGCCCTTGAGTGGTACAAGAACAATAATGTGGTATTTGTACCAAGAGAGGCAAATCCTCCAAACTGCCCGGAGCTAAGGCCACTGGAGAGATATTGGGCTCTTGTTAAAAGAGAATTGAAGAGTACAAAAAGGTGTCCAAAAGTGTGGTAGATTTTAAACGGAGATGGACTACATGTTCGAGCAAAGTGACAGAAAGCACTATAAAAACGTTAATGGAAGGGTTTCCGAAAAGGGTTCAAAATTTCATCACTAGTGATTAAAACTATAAAAATATTTTTTTTTGTAAATTGTAATAATAATTTGAATCAAATAAAAAAAAAATAAAGCTGTAAGTTTAGTGGTTTCTTTTTTATAAACATATATGTATGTTAATAATTTTTCGATCTCACTCCTTATTTTGAAGGGATAAATTTTGTATTTTTGCTAAAATAAAACATTTAGAAAATATTTTATATAAAATATTCTCTTTTTGGAAAATTAAAAAAAAACAGGATTTTTTCCTGTTCTAAACGAGGCTTTTATAAGCCCCACTTCTCATCACTTCTGACTCATTTTTTAATCTCTTTTGGAGTCATTAATGAACCGACATACTGGTCGTTTTAGAATATTTTCGAGTCGATTTTGAGTCTTTTCTGAGTAATTTTTATGTTTGTTACAGACAAATACAATACAACAGAAAACACTTTTTGATCTTCCGACAAAATAATAACAAGACGAAGAAGACCTATTTGTGATTGCTGTACATTTTGTTATTGTTTTTCAGACAATTCAGACTTAGACTTAGTTTAGTCACCCAACTGTCTTCCATAGAAGATAATTAAACATATAAAATTATTATAATAAAGCATAATATAACTTTAATTTCCTTGTCAGAAAATCGACTTTATAAATATCACACAAATTGAAATACTTATAAATTTAATTTTATAAACGAAATGAGAATTGCAAACACACACAAAATTTTTTGCCGTTTGTTCTAAAAGAGTCTTTTCTGAGTCCATTTTCTAATCAGTTTCGACTCTTTTTTTTTTGAATCGTTTTTGAGTCATTACATAAGAAACAATTTTTAATCTTCCAACTGCTCGAAATATGATCACAAAATATGTTTTTAAAACCATCATATTTTAAACACCAGGATGATCAATTTATGATTGCTATACATTTTGTTATTGTTTTTCAAATAATCAGTTTCCAATTATATGTCGGGAATATTTTCGAATCATTTTTAAAACGCTCAACTTCTTAAGCACGTTTAGTTGATCAAAAGGAGTCAAAAATAAGTCAGTTTACTGATTATTCATCCAACAATTCATCCAACAAGCACACACAACGTACACGCAAGCAAGCACAATCTGAACATTGTTGTTATTTTCATGCGTCTGCATTTTTTGCTTATATCTCTGTTATTTACAAACTGATTTTGGTGATTTTAAATAGGAAACTTCTCGAAAGCATGCCTGATAGAATTATTGAATTCTGAGATACCAAAGATATTTGAGGTCTTCAGAAACACACACTCACACAGACAAACAGACTGATATGGATTAATCGACTCCGCTATCTATAAGCATCTAGAACATATGTATATACTTTATAAGATCAAAAAATTGTATACCCTTAGATTTTTTACCCTTCATGTTCCATTTTCACTTTTTTCGTTCACTAACTTTTTTGTCGTGAAAATATTTCCCTGTTGTGAAATTTGTTGATGAAATTTTGTAAACATTGATCAGCTGTTCCGTACAAAATCAACTATTGTGAATGAAATGTTCACAACAAGTTCACGATAACAATTTTCTCTTCAAGGCAATTAAAAATTTCAAGAGAACAAAATTTGATGATTATTTTGGAGAAAAGGAAAGGTCTTTCGTCCGTGGGAGATGTTTGGAGCCCTTATATGAATTCAATTAGAATCTTTCAATTTTACTCGAAGAACTTTGACATTTATGTAAACTTTTCGAGAATAATGAGAATTGAATACAAAATTTCGTATATCTGGAATTAAAAAGTTTTGTAATAAAGGAGACATTTTTGAAAAGTTCTTTTAAGTAATAAAGGAGACATTTTTGAAAAAGTTAAATTCCAAACAAAACTGTATTCTAATATGATAAAAAAATATTCGTAATGTTTAAAAAATTTTTTTTCAAAACTTTTCTATAAAAAAGAAACAGTTTTCAAAAATTTTTATGAAACGGAAAAAAGACTTATTCTCAAAAACTTTCTAATAAAAAAGAAAACTTTTAAAAATTTTCTATAAAAAAGAGACATTTTCAATAACTTTCTATAAAAAATAGAGAAACTTTTGAAAATTTTCTTATAAATAAATTCGAATATTTTTTCTATAAAAAAGTTAAAGTTTTGAAAAGTAGCAGATTATTTTCTATAAAAAAGGAGATGTTTTCTTATAAAAAAGAACAATTTTTAAAAAATTTTTAAAAAGAAAAATTTTTGAATTTTTCAAAAATTTTATAATAAAAAACAGAATTTTTCTTGAAATCTCAAAAAAAAAATAAATTTTTGAATATTAAATTTCTATGAAATAAAAAATTTTTCAAAATAAAAGAAAAATTGAAAAAAAATCTAAAACAAGAAAATTTTTCGAATAAAATTTGTTATATTTTTTCGAGAATTAAATAAAAAACTTTGAAACCTTTAAATTTAAATCAAATACTTTTTAGATTTTAAAGATTCTTTAAATTTATGTATTAAATAAGAAATAAAAGTTATAAAATAAAACTGTTTCAAGGCAGAAAAGTGATAAAAAAGGTTTTTAATTCCGCGACATTTAAACAAAATTCATATAAATTTTATTACAAAACTCGTATATTCGACAAATTTTTTTACAGCCTTTTCGCGTTTTTAAACCCATTTTCATTTTCCTCTGTTGCTTCTTTTCCATTTACGTCATACAAAAGAATTAAAAAAGAACGCACAGCAACAATAATTTAATGATGTTGAAAAATAAAAAAAAAAGCTTAAGAATTTTTAAACAATTTAAATGAAATAGCTGAACATGCAAATAATAAGAGAAAACATTTTTCATATATATTTATGTACATATGAATGTTTTCCCATATATGCATGTGTGTGTGTGTGTATGTAAGTCTGTCTGTCTAAAATCTCTTCGAAAGTAAAAGTAATTTATTTAATTTAAATGTCAAACATTAAAACAAACACATGCAAATGTAAATTTGGCGAATTTTCCTTGAACACTCACAACAAAATATTAATCAAAATAAGTCTTTTTTTTATCTTAGGAATTAGTTTTTTGCTTATAAATTAAACCAAAGTATACTTTAGTTTAAATTTAACACTTACGTCATAGTTTAAGAGAAGTTTATGTTTTATATAATCAATTCAATAATTTTTTATTTTTTCCCCATTTACAGGAACAAGTTAAACTTGATGCCACTAAACAGGTTACCAGCCCTGACGATTGTGAAGATCTCAGTCCAATGCCACAAACACATGCCCCACCAGTTAGACGACGTGGCGGCATTTCAGCCGAACCAGTGACTGAAGAGGACGCAACCAGCTATGTGAAAAAAGTCGTACCAAAAGATTATAAAACAATGGCTGCTCTCTCGAAAGCCATCGCCAAAAATGTATTATTCTCACATTTGGATGAAAACGAACGTTCCGATATATTCGATGCCATGTTTCCCGTAACACATCTAATGGGTGAAAATATAATACAACAGGGCGATGAGGGTGATAATTTCTATGTCATAGATCAGGGTGAAGTTGAGGTAAGTTTCTAGAATTACTTTGCGAAAAATAAGAAAACTATTTTCATATTATTCATTTTGTTCACAGGTATTTGTCAATTCCGAAATGGTAACTACTATTGGCGAAGGTGGCAGTTTTGGTGAATTGGCTTTGATCTATGGTACCCCAAGAGCTGCTACAGTACGTGCCAAAACCGATGTTAAATTATGGGGTATTGATCGTGACTCATATCGTAGAATTTTGATGGGTTCCACTATTAGAAAACGTAAAATGTATGAGGAATTCTTATCGCGTGTTTCTATATTGGGTAAGTTTTAAAAATTACAACTTTCTAGAGTTCGATTAAATAGGAGAAACCGTCAAAATGTCACTTTTATTTATCTATTTGTTTTCTATTATTACAGAGAGTCTGGACAAATGGGAACGTTTGACGGTGGCCGACGCTTTGGAACTTGTTAATTTTGAAGACGGCGAAACAATTGTTAAACAGGGAGAACCTGGTGATGATTTCTATATCATTGTTGAAGGCTGTGCTGTTGTTTTACAAAGACGTGCTGAGGTTAGTTAAAATAATAATTGTAAATAATTTGTTCAATGTTTGGATATTATTCTTTGGTTTGGATGTTAAAGAAGGAAAAAATACAAATTCTTCTATAAATGACAGTAGATTTAGAATTTTATTTTAATTATTTTAATATTCTTTTTTTTAACATTTTAGCAAGGCGATGAACCTGCCGAAGTTGGCCGTTTAGGCACCAGTGACTATTTCGGTGAAATTGCATTGTTGCTAGATCGTCCACGTGCTGCTACAGTTGTTGCCAGAGGTCCCTTGAAATGTGTGAAGTTGGATAGAGCGAGGTGAGTAAACTTATAACTGTTAGTCTAGTTTAGTTTAGTTTAGTTTAGTTTAGTTTAGTTTAGTTTAGTTTAGTTTAGTTTAGTTTAGTTTAGTTTAGTTTAGTTTAGTTTAGTTTAGTTTAGTTTAGTTTAGTTTAGTTTAGTTTAGTTTAGTTTAGTTTAGTTTATTTTAGTTTAGTTTAGTTTAGTTTAGTTTAGTTTAGTTTAGTTTAGTTTAGTTTAGTTTAGTTTAGTTTAGTTTAGTTTAGTTTAGTTTAGTTTAGTTTAGTTTAGTTTAGTTTAGTTTAGTTTAGTTTAGTTTAGTTTAGTTTAGTTTAGTTTAGTTTAGTTTAGTTTAGTTTAGTTTAGTTTAGTTTAGTTTAGTTTAGTTTAGTTTAGTTTAGTTTAGTTTAGTTTAGTTTAGTTTAGTTTAGTTTAGTTTAGTTTAGTTTAGTTTAGTTCTAGTTCAGTTCTAGTTCAGTTCTAGTTCAGTTCTAGTTCAGTTCTAGTTCAGTTCTAGTTCAGTTCTAGTTCAGTTCTAGTTCAGTTCTAGTTCAGTTCTAGTTCAGTTCTAGTTCAGTTCTAGTTCAGTTCTAGTTCAGTTCTAGTTCAGTTCTAGTTCAGTTCTAGTTCAGTTCTAGTTCAGTTCTAGTTCAGTTCTAGTTCAGTTCTAGTTCAGTTCTAGTTCAGTTCTAGTTCAGTTCTAGTTCAGTTCTAGTTCTAGTTCAGTTCTAGTTCAGTTCTAGTTCAGTTCTAGTTCAGTTCTAGTTCAGTTCTAGTTCAGTTCTAGTTCAGTTCTAGTTCAGTTCTAGTTCAGTTCTAGTTCAGTTCTAGTTCAGTTCTAGTTCAGTTCTAGTTCAGTTCTAGTTCAGTTCTAGTTCAGTTCTAGTTCAGTTCTAGTTCAGTTCTAGTTCAGTTCTAGTTCAGTTCTAGTTCAGTTCTAGTTCAGTTCTAGTTCAGTTCTAGTTCAGTTCTAGTTCAGTTCTAGTTCAGTTCTAGTTCAGTTCTAGTTCTAGTTCAGTTCTAGTTCAGTTCTAGTTCAGTTCTAGTTCAGTTCTAGTTCAGTTCTAGTTCAGTTCTAGTTCAGTTCTAGTTCAGTTCTAGTTCAGTTTTAGTTCACTTCTAGTTCACTTCTAGTTCACTTCTAGTTCAGTTCTAGTTCAGTTCTAGTTCAGTTCTAGTTCAGTTCTAGTTCAGTTCTAGTTCAGTTCTAGTTCAGTTCTAGTTCAGTTCTAGTTCAGTTCTAGTTCAGTTCTAGTTCAGTTCTAGTTCAGTTCTAGTTCAGTTCTAGTTCAGTTCTAGTTCAGTTCTAGTTCAGTTCTAGTTCAGTTCTAGTTCTAGTTCAGTTCTAGTTCAGTTCTAGTTCAGTTCTAGTTTAGTTCTAGTTCAGTTCTAGTTCAGTTCTAGTTCAGTTCTAGTTCAGTTCTAGTTCAGTTCTAGTTCAGTTCTAGTTCAGTTCTAGTTCAGTTCTAGTTCAGTTCTAGTTCAGTTCTAGTTCAGTTCTAGTTCAGTTCTAGTTCAGTTCTAGTTCAGTTCTAGTTCAGTTCTAGTTCAGTTCTAGTTCAGTTCTAGTTCAGTTCTAGTTCAGTTCAGTTCTAGTTCAGTTCTAGTTCAGTTCTAGTTCAGTTCTAGTTCAGTTCTAGTTCAGTTCTAGTTCAGTTCTAGTTCAGTTCTAGTTCAGTTCTAGTTCAGTTCTAGTTTAGTTCTAGTTCAGTTCTAGTTCTAGTTCAGTTCTAGTTCAGTTCTAGTTCAGTTCTAGTTCAGTTCTTGTTCAGTTCTAGTTCAGTTCTAGTTCAGTTCTAGTTCAGTTCTAGTTCAGTTCTAGATCAGTTCTAGTTCAGTTCTTGTTCAGTTCTAGTTCAGTTCTAGTTCAGGTCTAGTTCAGTTGTAGTTCAGGTCTAGTTCAGGTCTAGTTCAGTTCTAGTTCAGATCTATTTCGAGTTCATTGAAGTACAAGATCAGTTTTACTTTAGTATTGAATCAGTTTAGAAAGTCAGCAGCTTTCTTTTTTACAAGCTTCGAATAAAGTTTCTAATACGAACTTTTATATTATTTTCCAGATTTGAACGTGTTTTGGGACCCTGTGCGGATATTTTAAAACGCAACATTACTCAATACAACAGTTTTGTTTCATTGTCTGTTTAAATCCAGATATTTGAAGAAAAACTCTAACACAAAGAGAAAAACATTAAGAAAAACACAAATTATTATAATTTTCTTTTTTTTGTGATTTTATGGAATAACTTTTAAAAGTTTTGATTAAAACAAGCGAAATTTATTTGTAAAATGAAGAGAAAACAAATTAAGAAAATAACTTTGTAAAATACACTGCTAAAAATGAAACATTTATCTTGAAAGAAGAAGAAAACTAAAATTTGAATTATAAATGAAATCAAATACATCACACATCTATCTCTGTTAAAAACAACAACAAAGAAGGAACAACAAATACTTTAAATTTAGAGATAAACAAACAATCTAAATGAAAAAAGGAAACATATTTTCAAACAAGACTCTATAGAAAAAAATAACAACAAAAAAAAAACATAAATGTTTATACAGAAATATAAAAACAAATGAATTAAACAAAAACTTATAAAATAACAACTTTTTCATACAATTATAAAACAAATATAAATATAATTTTAAACAAAAATAATTGAAAAAAATATATATTTCAGTGTTTGATGTAAAGCTGTAACAACTATACAACAAAACAAATTAAAAACTACAATAAATTGTAAGAAAATTAAAAGAACTGTTGTTAAAAGTGGAAAAATGTAAACATTTTGTAAGAAATTGATTGATTAAAAGTTTAAAAATATTTTGAACCAACCTTCCCAAAACAACTCTGAACTAAATAGAAAGTAAACTTAATAATATTGAAGAAGAAAAAAAAGAAAATATTTTTTAACAAAAATCACAACTACAATATAGACTTTCTCTAATTAAAAGATTATTCTGTTTGAAAAATAACAAGAACTTCATTTAAAAACATACAATTTAAAATAACAATTGTTTTATTTTATTTATATGGTTTTTTCTTATCTTTGGAACAAACATTAAATAAATTAAGACAGGATCTGTATGACTTTAGAGAAGGTTTATTTAAATTTAATTTCTTATATTTATATTAATTATTATTTTATTTCCTTTTCTTTTGTTATTTATAAATTTTTCTTTTTTAATTTTATTTTTGTTAATTAGAATATATTTTTGTTATATCATAAACATAATTATTCTATTAAATTATTTTATTTTGAAAAAAAAGAAATCTTAGTTAATTTAAATAAACAATTTGAAAAAAGTTAGCTTAAATTTTGCTGGCAACTTATACATAAATAATTATAAAAAAATACAAACCTACATAATTATACATATAATAAAGAATTGAAATTTTTTCCTAAAAAATTATTGAAAATAATAAAAATTCAATTTCGAATTAGTTTTTCTCTTCATCTAACTGTTGTTGATGTTTAAATTATAATACACTTTATGAATATGAGCCAACATAGATTTTTTTAAGCATAAAAAACTCACTAAATAATAAACTCAGTTCTCAATTTTTTTAACGCTTTCCTTAATTTGAATTTCATAGTTTTCATCACAATTTTTTGAATATTGCTAAATCATTTGTAAAGTAGATCCCATTAAACAGAAGTGTCGGATTTGTTTAGCTGTGCACACATCCTTCTATTGCACTTCTTAGGATCACAGGACTGAATTAATATACTGTGTTAGTTGAAATTTTGCTCATTACTACTATAACTTATTAATCGTAAACCACAAATTTGTGCTCTGCACTTTCAATAAGCACGTTCTACCTTCTATTTTACTAAAAGTCAGTTCCAATTCAGTTCTAGTTCAGTTCTAGTTCGATTCTAGTTCAGTTCTAGTTCAGCTCTAGTTCAGTTCTAGTTCAGTTCTAGTTCAGTTCTAGTTCAGTTCTAGTTCAGTTCTAGTTCAGTTCTAGTTCAGTTTTAGTTCACTTCTAGTTCAGTTCTAGTTCAGTTCTAGTTCAGTTCTAGTTCAGTTCAGTTCTAGTTCAGTTCTAGTTCAGTTCTAGTTCAGTTCTAGTTCAGTTCTACTTCAGTTCTAGTTCAGTTCTAGTTAAGTTCTAGTTCAGTTCTAGTACAGTTCTAGTTCAGTTCTAGTCAGTTCTAGTTCAGTTCTAGTTCAGTTCTTTTCAGTTCTAGTTCAGTTCTAGTTCAGTTCTAGTTCAGTTCTAGTTCAGTTCTAGTTTAGTTCAGTTCTAGTTCAGTTCTAGTTTAGTTCTAGTTTAGTTCTAGTTTAGTTCTAGTTTAGTTCTAATTCAGTTCTAGTTCAGTTCTAGTTCAGTTCTAGTTCAGTTCTAGTTCAGTTCTAGTTCAGTTCTAGTTCAGTTCTAGTTCAGTTCTAGTTCAGTTCTAGTTCAGTTCTAGTTCAGTTCTAGTTCAGTTCTAGGTCAGTTCTAGTTCAGTTCTAGTTCAGTTCTAGTTCAGTTCTAGTTCAGTTCTAGTTCAGTTCTAGTGCAGTTCTAGTTCAGTTCTAGTTCAGTTCTAGTTCAGTTCTAGTTCAGTTCTAGTTCTAGTTCAGTTCTAGTTCAGTTCTAGTTCAGTTCTAGTTCAGTTCTAGTTCAGTTCTAGTTCAGTTCTAGTTCAGTTCAGTTCTAGTTCTAGTTCTAGTTCAGTTCTAGTTCAGTTCTAATTCAGTTCTAGTTCAGTTCTAGTTCAGTTCTAGTTCAGTTCTAGTTCAGTTCTAGTTCAGTTCTAGTTCAGTTCTACTTCAGTTCTAGTTCAGTTCTAGTTCAGTTCTAGTTCAGTTCTAGTTCAGTTATGGTTTAGTTCAGTTCAGTTCTATAATTCTGCTCTAGTTCTGTTTCTGGTTTTGTTCTAATTCTGTTCATTTCTGTTCCATTCCTCTAGCTGTGTTTATAGTTCTGTTAAAATGCTAGATTCTGTTCTAGTTATTTTCTGGTTCTGTGCTAGTTACCTTCTGCTTATATTCTAGTTCTGTTATAGTTCTGCTCTAGTTCCAATTTAGTTCTGTTCTGATTTAATTCTCTTCCAGTTTAGTTCAGTTATACTTGTATTGTGGTTCGATTATTGTTCAGTACTTATAGACTTTTATTTTAGATCTAGTTCAGTTCAGCTCTAATTGTGTTCAAGTTTTCTATAGTACATTTCTATTTAAGATCTAGTGCTGTTCTAAGTTCGAAAAGAAGATATAAAAGAAATTATTTTCTTTTACCATTCTATGTAACAGTGTATTGTAAAAAAACTTTAAATTTTTAAATTTAATAAAAAAAACCCCTCCTTACAGTGCTGGCGCCTCAACTTTATAATAAAAATATATATTTATATAACTTATAATATAAACTAAATATTAAAATACATTACAAAAAAATCAACATTTAACAGCAAAAGTAAAAGAACAATACATTAAAAATATAACAAGAAATATATTTATGAGTATTTTATTTACCCGCCGGCGGGTTCCTTGCACATAAAACGAGATAGAGACATCAATATTAAA
This sequence comes from Lucilia cuprina, assembly GCF_022045245.1. NCBI lineage: Eukaryota > Metazoa > Arthropoda > Insecta > Diptera > Calliphoridae > Lucilia > Lucilia cuprina. Next base: position 58,004,085 of record NC_060953.1, read on the forward strand.
AGGTTTATTCAAATAGTAAAGTTATTTAGATTTTGAGAAACAATTTTTATGAAAAATATTTAAGAAAATTTTAACACAAATATTTGTTTGGTTTTATTAATCTTATATAACTGGATTTGAAAATATACATTTATAATATAGGAAATTCTCCGCAATATATAAATTTCGCTAGTATTTGTATTAATTAAGTTCAAAAAGGTTTTTCTAAAAATAAAATTATATTTTATTGTTAAATTAAATGGCAAATACAGATGTTTTTGTCGATAGGAAGTAAATTATTAACTTAAAGACAAAATAATTATAAGTCAATGGAAATTCGTTTTGAAAAGTACATTTTTACAATAATTTCTTAAAAATTTTGAAAGTCAAATCATTTAGATATGAAAATTTCCCTCCTTAACTTATGCTACTATTTCTAGATTAAAAAAATTTTTTTAGCCAAATGTTTGTGTAACTTTTTCTTAATATTTTTTATAGATTATTTATACAAATTGTTTCTTTAGTTAAATTGTTGTTTTGTTTAATATTTATAACATTTTGCAATAAATCATTTTTATTTTATTTTTTTTTAATTTGTTAAAAGTTTCATTTTAGTTTTAATTTTGAATAGTTAATGGATTTAACTAAATAAGAAAAAGAGCAAGGCGAGAGACACATTTAATAAAACTATTTATTTCTACATCATTTTCAATTGTTAAATAGCTAAATGAACCAATATCTAATGGTGTAAGTCGGTAAAACTTCCCACTTAACAATTATCTAATTGGTGTAGAAATTTCTTAATTATATTTTAATTTAGTAATTAGTATACTTTCTTAAAACTTCCCTCCCTCCCCAAAAACAACTAACAAAATTTGTTAAAAATAACAAAAGTGTAAACAATTAATTAATTAATTGATATAATGAAATATTACATTTAACAACATAAGTGTATTTTATTTTAAACAAAATATATAAATGTATGTTTAATTGGAATTCCACAAACAAAAAAAGAAAACACGTAACAAAAATTGTAATAAATCAAAATTAAAGAAAAAACAAAGAATTTGTATGAAAAATTATAAAAAAAAAACAAAAATAAATATCACAAAGAACAAAAAACAATGATTTGCTAAAGAAAAGATGTCTGATTTGATAAGATAGAAATTATAATGAAATAAAGGCTTGGATTAAGTATAAAAAAACTGATAACAAGAAATTAATAAAAAGGAAAATGTGGTTTTATTTAAGGATAATATAGGGGCATGGTGGCAAATAATTATTATAGACAACTATATAGGTAAGATTTAAGACGACTTTATAGTCAAGAATTTAAACGAATTTATAGACTACTCTATAGTCTTGACTATAGACTACTCTATAGTCAAGAGTATAGACTACTCTATAGTGACGACTATAGACTACTCTATAGTCAAGACTATAGACTACTCTATAGTCAAGACTATAGACTACTCTAAAGTCAAGACTATAGACTACTCTAAAGTCAAGACTATAGACTACTCTAAAGTCAAGACTATAGACTACTCTAAAGTCAAGACTATAGACTACTCTATAGTCAAGACTATAGACTACTCTATAGTCAAGACTATAGACTACTCTATAGTCAAGACTATAGACTACTCTATAGTCAAGACTATAGACGACTCTATAGTGTAGACTATAGACGACTCTACAGACGACTGTATAGTCAAGACTTTATACAACTCTATAGTCAACATTTTTAATGAGTCAATAGTCAGGACTATAGAAGATTCAAAAGTCTTGACTGTTAACGACTATATAGTTTTGATTATAAACGATTATACAAGTCTGTTTAGTTTATAGTCAAGACTGTGGCAGTTTTTCCGTACCCCATTTTAAACAAATGTAAAAAAATACACATGATAAGATTTCACAAAAAGAGCGACAGAGAGAGGAAGAGAGCCTAACAGGTTGTTTCTGCGCCCAAGAGTAAAAAAATCGAATCGAAAAGATAACAATGTGAATAAGTAACATGGAGGCAAATCAAACGTATACGATACCGGCAGATTTTTATGTTCAGTTGCAATTGAGAGTTACTAAACACAACAACGTTTGAGCGTTTTTAATTAAATTAAATTTATCGAATTGAATTCAAGGCAAAAACAAATACAATACAAATAATAAAACTTGTGTTAATAGTCAGTCTACAAACAATTCTATTACTTTTTATACGTTACGGCGTTTATTTTCTTCTTGTTGCTTTGAAATTTTAATTAAAAAATATTGACAAGAAAAATTTATAGAAATAATTTAATAAAAACCGGATAAAAATAAATCATAATAAAAAATTCAAATATTTTGAAATATTTAAAAAAAAATAACGAAAAAACAGATAAGAAATAAACCTGTAAATTAACAAAAGAAAGTAATACACACAACAGCAACAAAATGTTTAATACTTTGGTTTACATACCCACCATCTTGGCCTACACTTTTATCACCCTACTGGTTGTCATCTTGGGTTTTATAGTCATCTATGTGGCTCATAAAATCTACACCACTGTCTATGATAATTTGCCTGTAGCACAATTGGTCTCAAAATCCTCTGTGTCACATGAAAGTGATATAATGACAGATTCCCACACTATGCTGACCCAGGTCACTAAAATGGATGGATTACAGTGTCGTAAATCGAAAACAGGTTAAGTTTATTTTGGGGGCATTTTGCAGCATAATTTACATATATATAAGACTATATAATATATTAGTATTAAAATTAATTAAGTTATTTAACATCATTGTGTATGTATTGTATATATATAGCTTTACGTATTATTGTTACCCTGGAACCGTGTTATTTGGCCTATATGGTGTTTGAATCAAAATTACTTTATTATAATCCCAACAATCATTACGCATCAAGACTTTATCAATATACCCGTAATAGCAATACTTCTCAAGTTTCTCAAGCAATCACTGGTCACTACGATCATTATTTGTTGATCAAATATTTTGATAGTCTTTCGTCTATACCAACTTTAAGAGATTTACAAAAATGTGATAATTTTAAATTTAATAAAATTTGCATAAGACGTCGTAGTAGTAGGCGCATATAATACATACGTTGTTGTCGTTGTTGTTTCAAACAAATTACTGCAATTTAAAAATAAAATGTAACATTTTAAATTGTTTTTCGTTTTTTTTTTAAAGAAAAATAATAATAAAAAAACTAAAAGAAACAAAATGTTTTCTATAAATATATCATTGATTTCCAAAGTGTATTCAACTTAAAATGCGTGACTGCATTTTATTTTTATATAAGTATATTTTTTTATAAATATGCATGTATTTTTTATGGGATTTTAAAATTGCACTTTGATATTAAAAATTACAGGTAGACCTTATTAAATGCAGTTGTGTTTAGTATATGATTGAATGAATAACCTGATTTGTAATAAACTACAAGTATTTATTTTATTTAAAGTTCGTAAAATTCAAAGAATTTACAAGTTTTAGTCGAAAAGAATCCGTCAAGACTTTGTTTTCAAAACTTCATAGTCAATACTGCAAACGACTATATTGTCAATACTAAAGACGGCTTAGGGTTAATCTTTAAGTGAAGGATTAAGGATGTCTGCTGGCTTAAGCGTCCAATGGAGGTAGTTTAAACTTAATCAAAAAATGAAATAGTGTAAACAGCTGCTGCAAAAAAAATTAATGGCCCTTATTCTGCATTTCAAATCGAACCGAAATTTTCTCTGTCTGGCAACTTTGGTATTCTGAATTTTAATTCGACTCTCTGCCACACAAACAACAACTTACAAAAACGCAGAATACACAATTCATAAAGTATTGAAACGAAATGGAATTGCTTCTTCTTTTTCTTACGATTCAGTTTTTTTTGGGAATACCTTTCTTCGATCGTTGCATAACTGAATGCGTAAACATAATCGAAATGCAGACTAGGGGTGAATATAGTTTTTATAAAAATGATCTGTAAAATATTTTAATTCTTGAATGGGACAACCTATGTGGACTTTAAAACACAAAATTTATGTTTTTTTATTTTAAGTTTTCTTTAATTTTCATTTCACATTTACAATTATCTTCTTCTTTTTTATAAAACATGCATTGTATTGATAACAAACAGTGTTGTTTTGTATGGCAACACTTTAATCTTGTACTCAAGCATTATACGCTTTTCATACCTCCTTCACGTCCTATGCTATAAGTTACATGCGACGCTTTTTAAGCTTAAATTTTTTGTTTTTTTTTTAAACTTCGCGTTTTTCTACAGCTTTTATTTATTTTTTATCATTAAACTCATTTTATTTTATTAAAATTACGCAAATGTCAAAATCAGCTGACATGTTCGTGCGCCGCTTGTAACTCTTATAAGAGTAGAAAGTAGATCTATTTTAAGCATTCTACGCGTTAAGGTATTCTACGCTTTTGCGCTTGTAACTTTCAGCATACAAATACTTTGATTCTACTTTTTTGACAGACGCATAGAATGCGAGAAAACGTAGAACGTGTGGTGTGGACCTCCAGCCTAAACGATTGTATAGACTGCAAACGAGACTGTAGACGTTTTTATAGTGTAGAGTGTAGAGAAAGTCGAAACTATAGACAAGTCTAGAAAAGACTTTACAACCGAAACTATGAAAGATTCCAAAATTCCTATAGAATACACTATAGTCAAGGCCTTTGATAACTCAAAAGTCAAACTTATAGGAAAGGATACTTTAGTCAAGGTTATAGACGAACCTATAGACAAACCTATATACGACTCTTTAGTTAAGGTAGAGAGGAGTTAATACCATGAGCTACTGTTTAGTCAAGACTAAAGACGACTTTATGGTCAATATTTAAGACTACATATAAAATACAACAAAAACAAATCTCAAATTTTTACCAAAGAAACAATACTTGTAAATTCTTCATGTTTAGAAACAAACTTTCATTTATCATACTTTTGTCTATTTATAGTAAATTTTACAAATTGTATACATTTCTATTAAAAAAATCGTTTTACTTAACAAATTAATTAATTTCCATTAAATATCTATTCACACTAATATCTACTATTGACGTTATGTTCAAATCAGGGGTTTAAAGTACAATAAAATCAAGCTCGCTTTTAATTCAAGCAATTTTCAATTCCCTTTATATATGAAAACAATTAGGAGGTATGTATTTTTTTTAATTGAAATCATTTATATTGATTCTAATTAAAAATAAATTATTGACCTATGTGTGCGCTGAACTGTTTACACGAAAACAATGTACTTTTTTTACAAATACAATGATTTCTTTTTATTAGTAAAACAAAAACTGTGAGGTTTATAGAGGTTTGCCTGTTTTTTTTTTAACAAAAACAATATTTGCATAAATTAAATGCAACAACCTGTATACACATTTAATTAATTTAAATTAAACAAAAAATGATCGTGCAGACAATTTAACAACAATAACAAATGGAAATCAAGAAGTATTTATAAAAGTTGTGTTTACAATTTACAATAAAATTTTAAGTTGTACTTTTAACATTTTATAAGATTTCATATATTTGAAAAGTTTTGATCTTTCTATTTATTATCTTAGCTCATACATACATACGTACATGATCTCAAGATCAAGATTCAATTGTACCTTTATAACCTATGTGTTAAAAGTGAGTTATGTTTTTTATTTGCTAATTTAAATTAGCACGCAGTATCCCAGCAAACATAAAAACATTGATTTCGAATTTGTTTAAACTATTATATAGACTATTCTTTAGATCAGACTATAAACTGTAGTCCAGACAATAGACTATTATATAGTCTAAACTATTCTATAAACTATACTGTAGACTATTCATTAGTCTAAACTATAGACTATTCTATAGTCCAGCCTACTGACCATTCTATAGTCCAGACTATAGACTATTCTATAATCCAGACTATAGACTATTCTATAATCCAGATTATAGACTATTCTATAATCCAGACTATAGACTATTTTATAATCTAGACTATAGACTATTCTATAGTCCAAACTGTAGACTATTCTATAGTCCAAACTATAGACTTTTCTATAGTACAAAGTATACACTATTCTATAGTCTAAAGTATAGACTATTCTATAGTCCAGACTATAGACTATTCTATAATCCAGATTATAGACTATTATATAGTCCAGGCTATAGACTATTCTATAGTCCAGGCTATAGACTATTCTATAGTTTAGGCTATAGACTATTCTATAGTCCAGACTATAGACTATTCTATAGTCCAGACTATAGACTATTCTATAGTCCAGACTATAGACTATTCTATAGTCCAGACTATAGACTATCTTATAATCCAGACTATAGACTATTCTATAGTCCAGACTATTGACTATTCTGTAGTCCAGACTATAGACTTTTTTATAGTCCAGACTATAGACTATTCTATAGTCCAAACTATAGACTATTCTACATTCAAGACTATTGACTATTCTGAAGTCAAGACTGTAGACTATTCTATAGTCCAGGCTACAGACTATTCTTTAGTCCATACTTTAGTCTAATCGATATCAAAAATATGGGCTTTAAAAAACTTGTTTACAATAAAAAAACATTTATATAGATGTTTGAGGGCCAAAAAAAAATATCATTTTGTTCCGCTAGTTCAAATATTTTGTTTCTTTACAAGTAACATTTTTATATGCAATTGTAAATCTCTTAAAAGTATTGCGGCAGACATTTTTCTAAAATTAAGAATCAAATCATATCTAGTCATTAAATATTTTTAAGTATTTTTTTTTTCTTTGCAAATACAATTGACATACTTTAATGCAGTAATAAACAGTGGTGCGATTTGTTTAATAATGACAAATATTAATATTAGTTGTAAAAATTTGCAGAAGAAGTCTTACTAAGATTATGAAAATCTGCTTAAACATTTCATAAATAAAGGGCACTACAAATATTTAGCTAATGTTGGCCTTAAAAAGTGTAAAGTTTATTAGAAAAAGTTATTTTTTTTTTAATTCAAACTTTTCTACTCCACTGTTACAATATGTATTTGCTTTCACATTATATAATTTCACAATTCATTTAGTTACAAAGGTTTAATTATTATTTTGTAAAGATTCTGTCTGTAATATTGTTTTAATTTTTAAAACGAGCATCATATAATAACAAATATAACAATACATTATAATTAATTATAACAACTATTTAAAATAGTTAATTATAGTACATATTTAGTATATAAAATATAAATGCAAGCATATTATAAGAGCAAGATAAAGTTGTAATTACTACTGAATGTTTTATCGTTGATTTTATAAAAGTATATAAAAAAATAATACATATATTTAATAAAACGAATTTAAAAAAAAATATTTATATGCTTTTGTTGTATTCTTATTTCAAAAATATACTTATTATAACCCGCTTAAAAAATTATATTATGGTTGACAATACGAAATTGCTGTCAACTCGTTATTCTTACAGTTTGACTCTTGACTATCGGACAAATATAAGATCCCAGTAAAAACCTGTTAATGATTTGCAATCAATCCAAAATATACTTTTTAAAAGTAGTCTAGTAATGACACACGTAATCATATATTTAAGTGCTTATTTTGAGCAGATTTTTATTTCATTTGATCGTATGTTAGAACTCTTACTTTATGTTAGAACTTTTTCTTTCGAGTTCGAAAACAGTGGACTTATAACTTCGGCAGTTCGAAGCCTACATCGACCAACTTATTTAACTCCTTATCTGTAAGCATACGTGGTAAGTACTAGCTTCTAATGTTTTATTTCTTAAATAAGTTTAAAACAAATTATCGGATATTAAAGATAAAATCAGATATTCATATACATGATATGAAAATAGGTTGCTGACCTCAACTCATATAGATTTACTCTGGAAATTTATAAGAAAAAATCTCACTAATACGGAAGAAAGTAAATATTTTATCATATTAATTAATCAGTTCTAGATTATCTATTTAAACCAATATAAAATCACATGTTTTCTTAAATACTTAATACATTATCTGAACAATTTCAAAATTGTGATATAGATAGTACGTCCCATACAAAATTGTTTACAAATATCAAAAGCAATGCAATTCTTTAAAATACCACTTAAATGTATAACAAAAAATTCTTTGCCAAAAATAGTCCATATTCACTGATTATAATAATTTAATTAGAGTT
>NC_060953.1:58014745-58064382 GCF_022045245.1 Lucilia cuprina
CAAATTGCAAAGACGTCATAAAAATCTATGAATTAACATGATAATGCTAATTAATAGTCACCTTGTTTAACGGTTGTCAGTTCGATGTGGAAACACCCATATACAATTGATAACAAAGTTATTATTTACTTTAAAAGAATTTTAAACATTTAATAAAGTATATGGCAGCTTAATTTGAAAAAATATGCTGTGACGGGGAAGTGAGAGCCAACAAACTATTATTCCTCTAATTTAATAAAGAACATAGTAAACATTTGAATAGGTTTTGTTATTGGAATAAAAAATTTCATGATATTTATTAGAGAAAAGTAAACTTTATAGAAATTTTCTACAAAAGATAAAATTAAAAAAAAAAGAAATGATGAAGACTCATTACTTCCATGTCTGGTTAATATTTTTTTCGTAATGAACAAAAATAAATATTTGTAGAATTTCATTAGGAATTTTATTTCCATGATTTCTTTAAAAGTAAAACTTCAAATGAGAACTGTTTGAATTTGTACTATTATAAAGGGTTATGGACCGATCAATCTCGATATTAGAAAGTCAGTAATGGTTAAAGTAATGAAGATGTGTCATGAGGTATTAGACATAGTCAGATTTTCTATTATGATAGTATGAAGGAATGATACAGGTATCTTATCTTAAGACTTATCACTTATCTGCTGCACATTTTGTTCCTTCTGACCTTCATATCAGATGAAATCCCTGCAATCGGTAAGATATCTTTCAAAGACTATCAAGAGATATATAAACTCTTTTTCTGACTGCTGCACATCAATATGGGTTCAGAAATGAAGGGCATCCACAAACAGAATAGGAAAAACGGGAACTATCCAATTTAGATATTGATCATTTCTACAAAATATCACTAAATGGTAACAAGAATAGCATAAATGAGATGGAATAACGAATTAACTTCGTATATAAACAATAAATTATGGACAAAGCTGTAGGAACAAGGAAAGGCATATCTTCTGAAGTTATAACAAAACTACTTCTGTAGAAATTTTTAGGAAAAAAGTAAAATCAATTGATCTCCTTTTTGGCAGTGTTTCTAAATCCAGAGCTACATTCCCTGTGCGTTCTTGAGGCAACGACTCTATGATGACTAGTCAGTGTATTCTGGCATTAGGCTATGTCAAAGTAATGCCTACATCACGCATTGTTATACCACTATAGTGGGAAGGGTATTATGCGTTTGTGCTGATGTTTGTAACGCATTAACATATTAGTACTATTTCCACCTTAATGTATACCGAACGACTCAGAATCACTTTCTGAGTCGATTTAACGATGTCCGTCCGTCCAACCGTCCATGTAAACGTTGTTATCAAAGTACAGGTCGCAATTTTTAAGATAATTTGATGAAATTTGGAATACACCTTTGTTTTGGACAACGCCTATTAAAAATTGTTAACATCGGTCCATTATTTCACCTAGCCCCCATACAACTGAACCCCCGAAATGGGCTATTGAGCTCATAATTATGTATAATATAAATGCATCTCGATGAAAGTTCACACAACTAAGTTTTATACAAGCTTTGATGACCTTGCCAAATTTCGAAATGATCGGACTTTATTTTTTGGATCCTAGCATCCACACATCTATCTATCTATCTATCTATCTATCTATATCTATCTATATATCTATATCTATCTATCTATCTATCTATCTATCTATCTATCTATCTATCTATCTATCTATCTATCTATCTATCTATCTATCTATCTATCTATCTATCTATCTATCTATCTATCTATCTATATATCTATATATCTATCTATCTATCTATCTATCTATCTATCTATCTATCTATCTATCTATCTATCTATCTTTCTATCTATCTATCACTCTATCTATTACTATATATTTATAGTTATTCAATAATAATAAATCCTACTTCCTTACTTTTCTAATAAAAAAATGAAAAAAAACTAAGACTTACCTTTACGTAAACATTTAATACAAAATAAAAGTATGCATTCTTGAATTTCTTCTCCAAACCTGCTTTAAACGTTAAAAGCCAAAATTTTCGAATATATTAGTCACTATGAATCACTTTGTGTCATTATTTCTGTGTGTTTATTATTATTACTGTAGGCAGACATCTATTTTGCTTTATTAGAATTTAAAATGTTGCTAAAATTCTGAAGAGAAATGAAAAACAAATAATAAATGACCACAAATAATAAAAACAAATGGATTAAAGATCCATTTTTTCTGGTTTGTTTTCTTGATGTGTTGTAATATTTTCTTTCTTTTTTTATACTTTTAAAAAACAAATATTTTTAATAATGTTCAATAGGCAAAGTAGTTGTTGTTGTTGCAGAGTTATTGATGTGGGTATTGTTGCTATTGTGGTTGTTTCGGTTGTTGCTGTTATTATTAATTTTAAATTTCTTATCATTAAACAATGAATGAATGCATTTGAGCATAAAGCTAAAGATGACAAATGTACTGCATTGTTTAGGTTTCATAAAATTATCCAAAACTTTGGAACGATTATTATAAACTTTAGAATTATTATGTTGATATCATCAATCAATGGGATCACTATAAAAAAAATTACAAAAAAAGGAAAAACGTTAATAATATACTAATAGAAACATGACCTTAAACAAAAACTAACCCCGCAAAAGCTTTTGCATGCTGAGACGCTAAATCATCATCTTGATTACCAACGGCCTTTTTAATGTACTAAAAGGAAATAGATTGAAATAAACTATAAATAACTATTTCTATATAAAAGTTAATTTAGTTTACCATGGGATTTAATATAATTTCTTCTTCCATTTTATTTAATTGTTTAACTAATGCCATAACATTATCCATGTCTTGTTGTATTTTAAGGAACATTTCAGGTGAATTGTATTTTTCTGGATCGTCTTTAAAAACAACCATGCCATCTTTTTGATTAATAGTTGCATAAATTTCACCAGATTTAATCTAAAATTTAAATAAAATTATATTATAAATGTAATTTTGGATATTAATATAAATTATTTTTAAATAATTTTACCATATTCAGTATGTATTTTTCAGCTGCAGCAGCAGATGGTAATTGAACTCTACTAGCAACATCGGATAGGGATAATGTTAAAAATGTTTTTGTCAATCTTTGAATATTTTTCTTATACAACGAAGTAGCGACCTGTAAGTGAAATTTGAAAATAATTATTGGTGAAATTTAAAACTTTTAATATAAGATTGTTTTTTTATTCTTTGGGTTAAAATTTAAATTTTTGGTGTAATATTGAATTACATATTTGTGAAATATTAATTTAATTTTTTTTTTAAATTTGAGTGAAAGTTTTGCAATACTAATGAAACTGATAATTCACTAAGAGTTTTTTATTAAAAAACTTTAAAATTCTTACTTTTTACTATATATGTCTAAGTATTTTGAAGCAAAGCTGATTTTTTTTGAAAACGTAATTTTTTAATGAAGATGTAATAGAGTGAAAAAACATTTTTTGTAAAATAAAAATGACTCTTTAAAGAAAATTTGATTTATTTTGTTGAAAAAGTGACTTTTTAGTGAAAAAGTGACTTTTTAGTAAAAAGTGACTTTTTAGTGAAAAAGTGATTTTTAGTGAAAAGGTGACTTTTTAGTGAAAAGGTGACTTTTTAGTGAAAAAGTGACTTTTTTGTGAAAAAGGTGACTTTTTAGTGAAAAAGTGACTTTTTAGTGAAAAAGTGACTTTTTAGTGAAAAAGTGACTTTTTAGTGAAAAAGTGACTTTTCAGTGAAAAAGTGACTTTTCACTGAAAAAGTGACTTTTCAGTGAAAAAGTGACTTTTCTGTGAAAAAGTGACTTTTCAGTGAAAAAGTGACTTTTTGTAAATAACTGATATTTCTATCTATCTATCTATCTATCTATCTATCTATCTATCTATCTATCTATCTATCTATCTATCTATCTATCTATCTATCTATCTATCTATCTATCTATCTATCTATCTATCTATCTATCTATCTATCTATCTATCTATCTATCTATCTATCTATCTATCTATTTATCTATCTACCTATCTACCTATCTACCTATCTACCTATCTACCTATCTACCTACCTACCTACCTATCTACCTATCTATCTATCTGTCTGTCTATTTATCTATCCAACTATCTATTTATCTATTTTATGAATCTTTAAAAATAAAAAATTTTTAATTATTATCAAAAAACTCACCTGTTTAACTAGACCCATATTATTATCACGTTCAAATGTTTCACTATATTTTATAATGCAATTTCGTACTTCTTCACTGGAGGTGGTAGCATATGCAACGGCTAATGTATGATAAACCTGAGCGATAGGTTTCATAAAACGCGATATAACTTGAGAAGAATATTTTGGTATGGGTATGATCTTTAAAAAAGAAAAGAAAAACAATTATTTAATTCAACCATGCAAAAAAAAACAACAAACCCATACCTTGCCGTGAAGTATCAATGAAACCAAGATGAATTTTTTATATGCTTCTAACATTATATAAGACATCGCCATGGCAGGAGTTGATATACAAACTTCAAAAAAGTATAATGCTCTTTCATAATTCTTAATAGCCGTATAAATCATGCCACCATAATAGTAATATAATAAGAAATATTTGGCATCATGATTGGTGACATCCTAAAGATGAAAAATATAAAAGAAATTTAAATAATTTATTGTAAATTAATAACATTAATAGATAAATTTTAAGATCTCTATTTTCGTCAAGAATATTTACCGTTTGATTTTGCCCTCTAGTTTCAGCTGAGGTTGATATTGTTGTTATATCGACATCTAAATATTTTAGAGCAACTCTAAAGCATTTTGATTTAAGACTTAACTGACAGAGATCAGCATGTATGGGAGTTAGTTGAGACTCTGAAGTGCGTATTTTATTAATGGCTGTGGCTAAAACATTCAAACCATGAATGCAACTTGGTTGTGTCACCATTGTGTTCGTAAATAGATGACACAATTCATAATCTGGAAAATAAGTTATAATTTGTTATGTGGTATACCTATTTTTGTGTGTGCCTTAGGTAGTTTATTAGTAAGTGTTCTATTATGTTAGTCCGGGGGTCGTACGACTTGAGAAGGAGTAAAAATCTGACTAGACAATACCATAAATTTTAACTATATTTTATGGAAAGTTTTTACTTTTAGCAGGAATATACAACACTCCTTCCTACATTGCGATTAATAGTATATTTTTTTTTTAATTCTACAAAAATATCTGACCCCCAATTGGTACATAATATATACTTAATTAATGTTTTAGAAAAATTTAATCTTTACTAGATCTATAATAAATAAAACGCATAATAAACTACTTACATGCATGGGCAGCTAAACCAACTTGATAAGTATTGCATTGTTCTATGAATTTTTTAAACGTTTTAAACAGTACATCCACATCAGCATTGGAGTTCTAAATACAAAACAAGATATTAATAAAACAACCGCTTCAAAAATAACCCCTCTTATGACCACTTACCCCAATGCTATTAAATTTAGCAATTAACACATAAAGAACACCCAATGAATGCTGTTGCATATCCAATGTCTCCAGGACATTATCGAGTATATTCCAGTTTTTGGTTAAAATTTCCACCGAGTCTAGCAGGTGTGTGGCCAGTTCTTCCAAGGCACCTAAAATAATATATCAGCTAATTATTTACTTGCTTTAACGGCTACTCATCATCACACTCACCCGATGAAGTACGGCTTCTCACACTATTCACAAAATTTTCTAAGGCGCTGGCCATTTTTTGTGTGTGTTATTTCTTTCCTGTGAACAAATAACTCCAAATCCAAATGAAAACAAAATTCCTATAAGTTTCGTTTTGTTTTGCCAGATTTTAGCTTTTTTGCATGCTTTTTACAAAAATAATTCAATGAGATTGAATTATTTATTTGTTTAACTGTTTATGTTTAATAGTTTTTATATTTTAAGCAATTTTTTTTATTTTTTTGCTGGATTCGTCTTTTGCAATGATTTTACTTTTGATGGTTATTTTTTTTGTTCAGACACAAGGTTGCAAATACGGGGTATTATTGGCAAAATATTTATTGCTTTTTTTGTTATCAACAGAATTTTATTCTACACTTTATGTACGTAATTTTTGTTGATTTATTTTTAAGATTATAACAATTTATTTAATTAAAATGCCAAAAAATTTACTTTTATTTTGCAATATTATGGAAAATAAAGCGAAAGAAACAATTGTCCCAGATTTTTGTGCAAAATGCAATTTTTGCAACTGTGTTGGGATTTTTGTTTTGATAATGCCAGACAAGGATGGTTATATGAGTAGACACATGTACTAAATAAATGTCAAATGCCGGCATTCTATAGAAGAGAGTTGCCAGAAGCAAATGTTTAAATGATAACAGCTTGCTGCGTTCAACACACAAATTCGTATATTTTAGTCAATCTTTTCTAAGATATTTATGCTATATAATTTTGTAGCCTAAGCATATTTTAAGGCGTTCAGTAGACAATCACGTATATTTCTTTTTTTTTCGTCACGGAAAAATTTGCTCAAATTTGCAAATTAGACGTGGTTCACACTGGGAAACTTTTGTTGAAAAACTTTTAATTTTGCGTGTGACAGAAAGAGATGGTTGATATTTCTGTGTCTTTCTCTCACACACAAAAATCAAAAGTTTCCCAGTGTGAACCAAGTCTTAGTTGATATGAAATGATAATCATTTTGCTTAAGCCGGCTTTACACGATCACACAAGTATTATGAGCTGTCAAAATTTTGTGTAAAAGACTATGGATGGGATCGTAAAACGCAATATATAATGAAACTATCATACATTGACAGAGAATACGGATGGAAAATTTGACAGTCGTATGTATGGCTCTCTACATATTTTGAAATGATTCAAAAAAACAAGCAGGTCGCATTAGATCAGGAATGTATTTTTATGTAAACACATAGAAAAAACGTGAAACAGCTGATCACATTTTACTTTTTTGTTTTATACCAATCGTGTAAACACTAGGGTTCTATAGTTGAAACGAAAAGTCGACTTTTCGACTTTTTGCATTTTATGAAAAGTCGACTTTTCGACTTTTTGCATTTTATGAAAAGTCGACTTTTCGACTTTTTGCATTTTATGAAAAGTCGACTTTTCGACTTTTTGCATTTAGTAAAAAGTCGATTTTTCGACTTTTAATATTTTATAAATAGTCGACTTTTCGACTTTTTCCGACTATTCGACTTTCCGACTGTTCGACTTTTTCCGACTTTTCGACTATTTTCGACTTTTTCCGAAGCCAGAAGCGTAAATTTATAATGTTGCCATTTAACATTGTATTATTATTATTATTATTATTATTTATTGTTATTATTATTATTATTATTATTATTATTATTATTATTAATATAAAAAATTTATTTATATTTTTTCTATTTGTTGGAATTTTTTGAGTTATTTCGACTATTTTTGACTTTTTCCGACTTTACGACTATTTTCGACTTTTTCCGATTTTTTCGACTTTTTCCAATTTTTTTTTTTGACTTTTTACGACTTTTTCCGACTTTTATCGACTTTTTCGACTTTTATTTACAAAGTCGACTTTTCTACTTTTTGGAACAAAATAGACGACTTCGACTTTTTTCGACAAAAAGCCGATTGTTCGATTATTCGAAAGTCCCTATAGAACCCTAGTAAACACAAAAATATATAAATCACGACTTTTATTCTCTTTTCTGTTATACGGATGGAATTTCATTTTACTTTTTCATTGGGCTTTACACTAATTTCTCCCAGTGTGTTAATACAAAATTCTTATAAGAAATAATAACTTGCATCTGGCAACATTCTCAAAAAACAGCTGTAGTTTTGTATTTGTATTTTAGTGAAGCTAGTTGTTAGTTTTTTATTGGCGTCTTTAATTGTTATTAAAACGATAGTAAAAGCTTGTAAAATAAAGAAAAAAGTATTTAAAAATAATAAGAAACCTGTATGGATTATTTTACAATAAACAAGTTATAAATTAAGCGAGTAGATTCTGCTTAAATACAATTTATTTTTCATGGACAAAGTGTTATTAATTCTTTAATTGATTACGATTAGAACGGTAAAGCGCAGGAAATGAGACGATAGAACAAAGAAATTGCGCCAAAACATAACAATTTCATTTAAATTAATAGATAAACTCTAATAAGATGGTGTTTTTAAAAGTGTTTATTCAAGAATAATAAATCGTTTTCTGTTTACAAATTTAAAATGAAAAAGTGAAATTTTGTGTTAAAATTTAATTATTGTCTTGAAAATAAGAACATTTTTGGAGGAAACTAGTTTTTTGAAGATTTTTGAGACTTTTTTATACATTGCAAAGTTTAACTCGTCGCTATTAACAATGTCCGAAGAAGCAGAAGATATTTTCTTTCGTCCCTCTACCTCCAATGAGGAAAGTTCTACAAATGATTCCTTTAACGATGAGTTGCCTCCACGTATAATATTAGTGTGTTTCCTATGCTTTCGCGAATATGATTTGGAAGAGGATTTACGTGGTCATATGATAGAATATCACAAATTTAATCTTAAAGAAGAACCTGAACAGAAAATCTCTAAAACGGAAACAAAAGTAAAGCTCACTCCGGTAGAAACTGCAGAGCAGGTTGAGAAAGCAGCGACCGAAATGAAAGAAGAAAATATTAAACCTGTACTTGAGAATGAAATGAAACCGGTACCATTTAAAGATTTTCGTTTAATACTAAGAAGTGAAATGTCCTTAAAATGCAATGAATATAGCAATTGTATATATAAATTTGAAACTCCCGAGAAGTTGAAACAACACATGGATTGTCATGCTACAGATAAGTCTACATTTCAGTGTTATATTTGCTCAGTGGCTCTTAGTAATTGGAGACGTTGTTCGGCTCATTTATGGAAAATGCATCAATTGGATGTGGATTTGTTAAAATGTCCCATTTGTGACTTTAAATCACATGCTTCAGGTAAGGCTTTTATTTCGAAACAATAACAAAATTTCCACTATTAGCAATAGGTTTAGATATTTTGGATATTGAAAAATCAGTTGGAAAAGTTTGAATTAAAAAAAAAATTATTTTATTTAGCTCTAGTCTGGCGCCATATGAGAGTCCACAAAAAGTGGCGTCCTAGGGTTTTGCGCTCCTTAAAGGCTGTCAAACAAAGACGTTTGGAAGCTTTAAAGCAAAATGATGCAACCATAGAGCCAGTAACTCCTAAACCTCCAACTCCCCGGAAAAATAAATACTACTCCGAAAAGACTTGTGAGATTTGTGAACGTAAATTTGTTAACGGCAAAACTCTCTCGAAACACATTAAAACTGTACACAATAAAATCAAACCTTTCAATTGTAATATTTGTGGCAAGAAGACAGCCAGGAAGGCCAGTTTAATAGTAAGTTTTCTTTGTTCCCTCATTGGATATACATAAATGTATTTTGCTACTAATGAACAATATAATTTCCTCCTATCTGCAGATTCATATGCGTCAACATACCGGCGAAAAACCTTTATCCTGTAAATCATGTAAATTTTCTACACGTGATCCCAGTGTCTTACACAAACATCAAATGCGTCACGAATTGGCTGGAAAATTAAAATGTTCTTTGTGCGATTACTCGTGTATTCAATCAAATGCCCTTAAACGTCATATACGTCTAAATCATGTGGAATATTATAAGGAAATATCTTGTGATTTATGTAGTTTTGTTACTATCAATGTGAACAAATTAAAAGCTCACAAAGAGGATCATCGCAAGGGTTTGATAGTTAATAATGAAGATTCAATGCCGGCCAGAAAGATGGTGAAAAATAATGAGGTAAGTGGGCATGTTTGTAATAATAGATTCAATCATTAATTATTTCAATCATTTATTGGACAAGAAGAAAGAAACCTGAATTTATGAACAATTTTAAGGTTTAAAAGTTTTACTGATTAAAGTACAGTTTCTATAAACAAAATTAAGTTGAAAACAGACAGAAATTATACAAATACCTAATAAATACTTTATAAACGCACTTAACTTTTGCACAATACAAAATTCAAGGAGATGTATAGCTTTTTAAAATGTTGTGGAAATTTTTATGTTTGATTTTGCGCACAGAAATCTAAATAGAATATTTGATCTAACGCATGTTTCAAAATTATTTTTAAAAAATTTTAATTATAGTTTTATAATATTTTTCTTAAAATATGCGTTTGTCTAGTTATTTTTGGTGAAGATGTTAAATTTTTAATTTTGTGATAGCAACAATTCAAACACAATACCTATCTGGACAACAGATAGTTAAAATTAGATCTGCGTTAATCACAATTTTGTTCACAAGTATAAAAAACAGTTGAAAATCTGTAGATTTTTATACAATAAGACCCATTATGATTAGCTTCGTAAAGTTTGAATTAACAAAATATAAGGGAAATATAAAGAACATAAATAAAGAGGAGGGAGAATCGATTCCCAAAATAATGATATGTAAGAGAATCTAAATCTCCATATAAAACTGCATCCAATTACAATGGGAGGGAGGTCTATTATGCATACAACATGGTTCTTTTGAAGAACATTATTCTTTACATACATAAATTTATGTAACATACATAAATCCTTCTTTCAAACTAACTAGCTTATTGTATCGACTGATTAGTCTGATTCGTACTGGATAAACTTATTCTTGCATTTGTGAAATGAATCGTTCCTATAGTTTAATACAACGGGACCGCGACTAGGTGAACCCATGTAAGCCACACATGTTTGATTGAGTGGCTGCCCTTCTTAGCTATAATTTGAAATGATTCGATAGGAGGATAGACGAGGTGTACTACGACCTTATTTTGGATATTTTGTTAGACTGGAGAGATGCTGAATATATCCTACGGGTCTAGTGAAGCAGCACCCATGATTCTTGTTTGACCTTAATGTTAGACAATTATTTAGTTTAGAGGTTTCTGTGTAACACCCACAAAATTTGCATGTTAGGATGAATTTTTAATATCTGAGATTGCAGTGACCTAAGAGATCGCTTTTGTTAAGCTTTTGGGATCTACTCTTTGATTTAGCGCTTTGTCGGGCTAAACCTTTGTTAGTGAAGAGTAAATTGCGATTCGATCTACGTTTTCTCTGGTGTATTCTTCTAAAATACCAAAGAATGGCCTGGGGTTCATAAATAATCGACGAACGTCGCTATTTGCTAGCCAATCTACCCGTTCGTTGCCAGAGTCATATTTATGATATACAGCATAATGTTAATTTGATGTCTCTACCATTCCTTTAATGACGTCAACCAGTTAATTACAACGCCTGACAAAACTTCATGTAACAATAAGGTCTTGGGTGATGCATGACTATCTAATATTACATATATAGACTCTTAGACTTTTGATAGTTTTCCTCTTGCACTGATTAGCGCCGATTAAAATGGCGTAGATTTCTGCTCAAATGATATAGTGGTATTTACTCTTGGAGCTCGCCTTTTGTAAGTTTGGTCCACAAATGCTCGCTTCAGTTTTACCACCTATTTCTTTGATAAACCAAACTTGATCGACACTCTGCTGCAACCATATTTGATTGGTACATAGGTTCCTGCAAGGTATCATAACCAAAACCAATGTTGCTGGCCGGTAATCATAAGGGCACAGATGAGACGATAAACTTTGTCCAGAGAAGCCCTAGTGATGGCCTGCTCCAACTTTTGTCACCAGACTAAGGCAATGTACGTTTTAATGCCAATGTTGCTGGCAGGACACAGGTGAGACACAGATGAGACGATAAACCTTGTTCAGAAAAGCCCTAGTGGTGGCCTGCTCTAACTTTTGTCACCAGACTAAGGCAACGTGCGTTTTAATCCTGCATACAGGTATTTATAAAAAGATGTAAACAATGATCAGCTGGACTAATGTTGTTGTTGTTGTTGTGAAAGCTAAAACTATGCAATAATCTAGTTGGTGGGTTTTACATCAATGTCCCGGCCTAAAAATTTGGCTACTTCAACTGGATGCGTTTATAAATCCATTGGACAGTATGAAGTAGCGTTGGCGGAGCAGTTAAATATGTGGTGGATATCATGAGGGCCCTGATCACATGTTGGACATTCGTTGGGGACGACACGGTCTATACGTGACCAGTAAGCATTGAGCCTGTTCCCACATCCCGATCTTAGTTGTGTCAGAACTACTCTTGTTTTCCGCGACAGGTTTTCTTTCGTGTCTACTATGGGCGGTGGGCGACTTCTAAGTACGACATTCAAAACTGCCGAATACAAGGACTGATCTAGTGGATCCTGCACATATCTACATATGTTTCCCTCGTATATATGAAGATCCTTTCTGACATGCCTCGGGGGAGTATCCAACTGTGTGATGTTAAAATTGGGGTGATAAGCTGGGCTAATGATATCACCTTGTATTCAGTCATCCTTTATTTGTCTATTTTCAAGTCAGTTCTCTAATCTATTAAGTACTTTGTGGAGCGAATTCTTAATTTTAAAGACTTATCGGTTGACAAGTCTATCATTTGGATCATAAACTTATGGTGTAAAATATTTATTAAAAAATCAGATTTTTTGCTAAAAATAATTATAAAAAATGAATAAAATAATAGTTTTAAAAATCAAAAAGTAGAAAATAGTTAAAAAATGTTTATTTACATGAGATTCAAAATTCATGTTAAATTTCTCATGGATTTCGCTGTAAAATTTGTGTGAAATTAGAAAGATTGTGTGTCTCGTCAAAACCGGGTTTTCCGAAAACTATTTGTTTTTAAACTTTCGTGTTAAGCAAAATAAATGTTTCGTTTATTAGAAAAAAAGTTTACAAAATAAAGAAAATTAAAAAAGTACCACATTACAAAGAAATAATTGGACTGATACTTTCAAGAAAAAAGGATATATTACAGAAATTACAAAATGAACGACTTAAGGACTCAAGGATTGCATCTATCATAAACACATTAAAGTCAACAACAAAATCATGCTGCAAACAATATTATTAAAAAAAACTACTCGCCAATTGAATTATATTTTTTAGGTTTCCACCGATTGTTTTTTACCTTTGGAAAGCATCGATTCTTTGCCACATGAACCGGCTGTTGATACTGGTGGTGTTACCATACCAGCACCCTCAGAGGACTCACAATTTCCTACTTATTTAAATAATTAAAACAAAACACTTGTTTGTCTTTAATTTTTTTACTATTTATTTCATTTTTTTCTTTTAATTGATTTTATGATATGATTTGCAACGCAATATTATTTTTTTTGGTTTTTATTTTGTTTTATTCATAATTAAAATCTTTTTTTTATGGTTTTTTCTTTTTTTGTTTAAAGTTTTATATAGTTTTTTTTAATAAGTTTTTTTATTTTTAATTTAACATTTTATGTTGGGATTTTAGTTTTTTTGTTTTAATTTGTTTCTTTTGAGTTTTTTTGTTTGTTTTTAAATTTTTAAATAATTAAATTATTAATTTCCATATTTTTTTTGTTAAACATGTTTATTTAAAAATTTTTGCAAATTTTATGATTTTCCATTAAAAAAAGAAAACGACATTAAATGTTAATGTTCATTTTAATTGTTGTAATTTTGCTTTTATTTTAATTAGTTGAAATAAGAAAATATTTTATTAAATCTTATTTTAATGTCCAGCTTGCTAATGCAAAAAAATCAAATTTTTAATTTCTTTTTTTAAATATGAAAATTCTTTTTGTTTTCTTTTTGGGTTTTAATTTTTTTAGTTTTTTTTTTTGTTTTTGTTAAATAAATAATTGCTTTTTACACTTGTTGTTGTGTTATTTTTAAAAATTTCTAAGATTTTTCAATTATTTTCAAACAACTGCTTAAAAATGGTTTATTTGTTTAGAGTCGCTTGAGTATTACAGTTCAATTGGAAGTGTTTCTTGTTTTATTTGTTTTAAATTTAATGAAAATGTTGTCAATTGCTTATTTGCACGTTTGTTTGTTGTTCTATTAATATTTCAAAAAATATTTTTAATTATTTCTTTCTCTTTTCATTACTTTTGTATTGTAGTTTCTTTTATGGTAGCTAAAGGTTAAGTTCTTCTTTTTTTTTTCAACTTAAAATTTTTAATTATTTTTTATTGTCTGTATTTGATTTGAAATATAGATCATTTATTTAGAATTCTTTTATATATTTTAATTATTTAAAATTAAATTTCTTTAAAACTTAAACAAAAAATGAAAAAAAAAAAATTTTCAAAAGAAGCAATTCATAGAATGAGTTTTAATTTCGATTTTCTTTTTTTTTAAGGGCAGTGTTTGGTTTTACGATATTATTTCTTTTATTTAATTTAAATTTTATTTGTTATAACTTATAATTAATAATAAATTATTTATAAATTTTAAAAAAATATTTTAAGTATAAAATATTACAAAAAAGTTTTTGGGTGGGTTTCTTAAAGAAAATTTTCTTTTTTTTATATTTAAGAACAAGAAAACTATATTTTGTTAAAATTAGTTTTTAGTTTAAATTTATATTTTGTTTTTATTTCAAAAAAAAAAATTGTACTAAACTTTTAACAAAAAATTCCTAATAAACTTCTAACTTTCTGCAAATAAGTTTTTCATTTATTTTTTTAATATTCGTTTAGGTTTAAAATGTCAAATAAAAAAACGTCTTTAATTAACTATTATTTAATAATTTTCTATTTTGTTTTAAAGTATATTTAACTAATATTTAATATAAACTAAATAATTTAGTTAATAAATTAACTTAAAAATATTAAAAACTTAAACTTTATAGACTAATAAATACAATCAACTATAATCATTATTTAATGTCTAACCACTTGACCATAATTTGCCTTCATTATTCTTTTATTAAAAATATATATTTGGCATCGATTGTACAGAAAGAATTGAATTTAAACACGGATTCAGAAGCGGCTCACGCAGACGAACGATTCTAAATCAATCAGTCTAGCCTATATATAAGTTAAATCCGTTTAGACTACACTTCATTTGTTAACATTAGTGAAACTTGTCTTTATTTTCAAAAAAAGGAAAGCAAACAAGTGCAACGTAGTCTTGGTTCCTAAAAAAGGACCAATCTGTCTATTATTCTCCCTTTTTAAAACTCTCTAAAGGAACCTAATCTTTGTCTGAGTCACAACACGTTTGAGACAGCTCTACAATTGTTTGCACAAGTAAAACTTTATTTCCAATGAATGAAAACAAACAAATGCAATGTAGTCTTGATTCTCAAAGGTGCAAAGATTTTACAAATTCGAAGGATTTTAGACCAATCTGTTTTTCCTTCTTCCTTCTGAAAACTCTGTAAAGGATCCTAAACTTTTGTCTGCTTTACAAACCTTCTAATGGCAAATCCTTTAAGACTACTCTATATTTGTTCCCACAAGTGCAAAGTGGTCTTTTTTCCCAAGAATGACTGACAGATTAAGTGCAACGTTGTCTTCATTCCCAAAGGAGTAAATACTTCACAAATCCAAAGAAATTTATACCAATCTGTCTATCCTTATTCCTTCTGAAAACTTTGTAAAGGATCCTAAACTTTTGTCTGAGTCACAAAATGCCTACAAGAAAGGCAGGTCCTTTGAGACTACTCTACATTCGTTCACATAAATGCAATGTGGTCTTCATTTCCACAGAAGGAAAGCAAACAAGTGCAACGTAGTCTACATGAAAGGTACATTTGTTCACACAAGTGCTACATGGTCTTCATT
The DNA here is from genome assembly GCF_022045245.1 of Lucilia cuprina. Taxonomy (NCBI): domain Eukaryota; kingdom Metazoa; phylum Arthropoda; class Insecta; order Diptera; family Calliphoridae; genus Lucilia; species Lucilia cuprina. The sequence goes on from NC_060953.1 coordinate 58,030,449, forward strand.
AGCAAAAGATGAAGCCAAACAAGTTCGACTTAGCCTTCATTCCGAAAGAAGAAGAGACCTCACAGAAGAAGAGACCTCACAGACCAATTTGTCTATCTTTATTTCTTTTAAAAACTTTGTAAAGGATCTTAAACTTTTGTCTAAGTCACAAAACGTCCACAAGAAAGGCAAATTCTTTGAGAATACGCTCCATTTCTTCACACATGTGCAACATGGTCTTAATTTCCAAAGAAGGAAAGCAAACTAGTGAAACTTAATCTACGGAGCGCTCCGATTCACTAACGGCCAAATATTTGAAAATTTATAGCAGCAGTAACAACCCGAAGTATTTTTCTAGGAAGGAATGGCGAACTACAAGAAAATTGTTACAACAACGCAAAATTCTATACTTATGGAACATGATATTCAACCCATATCTCCTAAATCATAAGTCTATTGGATTAAGTAATATCTGGAAAATTCTTTAATACTATGTTTGTAAAGAATGGAAATGTCACAAAATCTCTTTATTCCTGCGTTTTCAAATTGAGGATAAATTCATCGCTAATCAAATTTCTGCTCTTCACTACATTATGCAAGACTACAGCAATGGATTGTAACTAATGCTGTTGGATAGTGCAAAGTATGTGGGAGTTATTATGAATTCTATGACGTCATGACATTTAAAAAGACAATGAAAAGTCGGCTGAAGCCTAATATTGGTATAGAAGAGTAATAATAGGAAAAACCAGGGGTACCAATCCAAATAATAGTTATGGTTATCAAGCACATCAATCAAGCTTTTTATTTAACGTATTTAAAGCTTTCTCTGGTGGTGCGATATTATCCTCTAGTTGATCTAGTTCCTGACGAAGTTTTCATCGAATTAGTATCGATTACTGGAATTCTAAACTCATTTCCAGGGGAAGATTCCAACACAGCTTTGTTGCCATACCGTTTACAAATAGCAAAAGGCCATTGATAAACTTCACGATCATGCACAATCAAACTCTGATACCTGTACAATGTCGAAGATCATTGGACCGATATTCAACCCATTAAGATAGCCATGTATTGTTATATCATCCGAGAGCTTAGTTTAACACTATTGCTTTAGAAAGTAGAATCTTTCTTGATACGTTTTTTTATGATAAAGAGATAAAAGAGTATGGCGCCCACTCAATACCTGATTGTAAAACAAAATGTATAGGATAGGATCGGGAGTAATAAGATCAAAGTGTATTAATACGCAAAACCTTTCACTATGAATGTAGCAACGCAAAGATATCATTATGATGGAGCCAAGTGTCCCCAGTGATTTAAGTTTGCTTGACAAACTGCTAACGCAACATATTTTCATTTTATTACCTCGGCAAACTCGGGACTCTAAGAACGTCGTTTTCCAAGCTGTATTTCTTTTATACGGACACCGAGAGCATATTTAACTTTAACGAGAAATACGCTTATCTCTCAGACAATATGGAAAACGAACCAACACGTGTTAGCCAGAGCAGTGCCATGACGAAGGGAAATCAATTGGTCGTCTTTTTTGTCAATGTCCTGTTCATGGAACATGCGCTTTAAATTCTTTAACGATCTCTCAGATCTATCTACCACAAGTCTAGAACATATCAGTGACACTTAAGTATGGCACACAAGACTTTTTGATACTAATCCAAAAAAAATTATTCTTTTAATTTTTGATTTCCTCCATTTGGTCAAGTGGGTTATTTGTAATTTTTCTATGTATGTATGAAGCATATACACATGTTCTGTTATTGGTTGCATTTCGTAATTGAAATATTGGTTTTTAATTAAATATAGTTTAACTTATTTACTTAAATACTATAATTATGATTTACTACTTAAAAATCTACATTTACAGGACACACAGACACGCACGTACATAGATGATTGTGTGTGTGTATGCACGATGTATGTATTTATCCTTAATATTACATATTATAAATTTAATAATAATAATTAAATATTATTTTTTTGTTTTATTTTTTTATCATAAATGATTTTTTATTTGTGCGTCGCATAATGAATGCTTGAAAATTATTTTTAATTAACTCACTTAATTTTATTTAATTTTTAGTTTTAGTTTTTTTTTAAATAATAGTTTCTTGAATACATGTTTGTTAATTTTATAGTTTTGATTTGTTAAGGAGTTATGAAATATTTAGAGATGAGATTTAAAAGAATTGTTTAGAACGTTCTTTGAGAATACTTATTTGAAGATACTTACTTAAGATGTCACTTTATAAACTCTTAATAAAAATAGTGATCTTTAGTATATCCCATGAACATGAAACAAAGTTTGAACCTTGAACATATTTGGCTGCAAAATTCGATCATGGGACATAGTGAACACCAGTTTCTGCAAACATTTCTGTTTGTCATGTCGTCTTAACAAGACAATTTTAGAGACTTCATAGCAGTCTAAATCTCAGACCTGATTCCTGTCTTTAAGATTGGTTTTTTATTTCTTCAACTATAGCCAATTTTGCCATTCATATTTGGTAGAAGGCTTGGAGCTTCTCGAAGGCATATTTTCCTATTTGTAATTTGTGGCATTAATGCAGCATTCTCGATATTCAATCGCTATTAATTTGTAGCAAATACCCATCAGTACAGTCGGACCATCCTGAACTACCATTTATTCTATGTGCACATGTCCTACTAGGAAGTCATAGGAAGTTTGTTTTTTAAGTGTCCACTTACAAAGCGGACACTAAAGACACAATTGTCTTTAACCTCGTTTACAAAGACGAAATAGAACCAATCAAGTGGAAATCGCTGTCTTTTTCAAATACATTGATTCTTTGACGAACTGCTGAGTAGTTAGGGATCGAATTGTCATCTAACCATTTCATCGGATCAAATGTCTTTCACTGAATGTTTCCTTGTAAGTTCTTTGTTAATATGTTGACGGTTCTAAATCTATAACAATAGGCTGGTAGTTTACAAGAGGAGAAACACTTTGCCAAAGTTGTTGATATATAACTTTGGAGGAGTATGATGTGAAATTTTTCATCATTGCAACATTGTAAGATCCGCTTTCAATTTCGTTACATACAACCAATCTTCTACAGATCAAATCAATGATTTTCCCTTGATGACATTTCAATTTGTTCTTGTAGTGATTGTCCCTTGGAAAGATTTCTTATCTATAGTTACTTATTTGTTGGACCAGAATTATGGGAAAAGTATGATGTGAAACTTTTTCGCCAGTGCAACTTTACAAGACAACCCATATTCGCATTTATATCGGTTATTTCTAGGAATTAAATCAAGGATTTTCTCCGGTTTTAGTTATGATTATCCCTAGGAATGACTTTATTTCTACATTTATCAATTTGTTGGAACGGAAATACCCGATTATATCCGGGTTGCCTGAAAATGCAAATACACTTCGAAGATCAGCAACTGATGGAGGATTCCACATTTTCTCTTGGAACACTAGAACAGTAGGGAGAATTCTAAAAAGAAAATGTTTGAGGATATCAAGACGCTGATTTGACTAATTGAATGAGCGAATTCTGACGACTGGAGAGCATGTGGAGAGATTACTTTCCTCGGAAATTTCTAAGTTCTGATTTTGCAAACATGTCTTTTGAAGAAAATTGTACATATAACGTAGAAAATGTCGGATCCGGACCAAGAATCTTATGAAGTATGCAGTAGCATCCTACTTTAGATCATAAAGTTTATATTGGTTGGCACAGAAACAGAAAGAAGAATCCTGAGAATAAGTAAGTCGAACGAGCAGAGTGGAAATGACATGAAAATGCTGTAACAACTTATTTGTCATTGTCAACATTTCGTCTAAATTTGATACAAATTACTTAGGAACTACACCCTTAAAATCGAGTCCTTCGAAGAAAATTGTCCTTTAAACGTAGAGTTTTTTTTGGATCATATGTAAGTAGTAGGCTTCTTTCAACCCAAACTTACTTAAATAGACTCATAAGACGTTTTAAGCAAAATGAGGTCTTCTTAGATAAAGAGGGTCCTTCATTAAGAGCTGGATCCTGATACCTGTTTGGAGGTTTGTTAATTATTAAGGACTAATAGTACCGATATTCAAAGAATTCTTCCGAACGAAGTTCAGTCGTTGAGAATCATTCTTCAATATCTTTCTTAATAGGTTATTATTGGCGTAAAACATCCCAGTTTCAATTTTTTTAATCTTTAAAATCTCATCTTTTTTATTTTCAATTATAAATAGTTTAGTTTATAACTAATTAATGGCCAGAGAAATTACCCACAATCATTGCATTTCTTTTACTTTTTACTTTGGTCTAGTCTATCGATTAATACTTTTCATTTTCGAATAAAACCAATTAAATAACTAAAACCTTTAAAAGGAGCAGAATAATAATTAATTAAATAACTGTTACTACTTAATTAAAGTTAAAGACTTAACTATTCACAAATTAATATGTATGATTTTTTTTAATATTTATATATTTTTTTGTATCATTTACGTAGAAAATATGTGTGAGATTTAACAAAGTGTTTATTGGTTTTTTGTTTTTGATTGAGTTTGAGTTTTTTCTTCATTCTTTAGCATAAATCAATTAAATAATTTATACTTTTTCATTGATTTCTTATTAAAAAGTTGCCATAAAAACAAGTGTTGTCTGTTTTAAATCAATTTTAATATTAAGTATTATGTCATTAATTAATTAGTTTTGTTTTGTCTTGTAAGATTTTTAATTACTTAATTGTGTATGTCTTACGGTCTGTTAGTTTGTTTAAATTATAAATTTGTTTTATGGTAATTATAATATATAGTTACTTTTGTATTATTAACTATTATTTAGTATTAATTAGTAGTAATTTAGTAGTAAGTATTTAATTATTTTTTTATATTTAGTAATTTAGTTTATAACAGTCTACAAGCAAGAGGCACAATTCTGTGCGATATTTTATCAAGTGTTTCCATAGAATGTGGTCAGACTGTAGTGACCCGATCTATTTCCACATATCGCACAGAATTGTCGCTTTGTCAGCAAATCACTTCTTTCTCATCCAAAACGGCTGTATCCATGGAGCTTAAGGATTTCAAACGTGTCTGCAAAACTGATGAGCCTCTTAATTTTCTTTTGATTTTTCTAAAAAGAAGAAAAAAAGAAATTAAAATTTAATTGAAATGTTAAAATGCTAATCTCAAGCGAATGGAATTAATTAAAGGCAATTGAAAATTGCAAATGTTTTAGTGTTAATCTGAAACACCATTTCCTAGAAGTACTTATGATGGCAAAATTTTTGTATCCACTTTGAAGAGGCTAGTGTTGATAACAATACTATGATTCATGAAAGAAAAGGCGCATTTTTGTTTAAGACCTTTCTTGAAAAGTTGTGAAATTGTTCTAAGATGTTTCGGTTTTATTATTTTCGAAAATTCGATACTGGAAGGAGATTGATCTCTAAGAATTTTCCACTTGGAGGTGGAAATTTCTTCCCTGAATTTGTGCAATAATAAAGACCACTAAACATTATAAAAGAAGCAACCAGATTGGCTTCGACATTGGCGGATATAGATAACAAATGTGTTATTAAGTCCCTGTTAGGTAACTACATCTAACAGTCTTACTAAAGCGGGAAGTTTCCCAGACAAAATATCAAAAGCTACAATTATGACGTTAACAACTTAGCACCCTAATTGCTTTCATTAATGGACACTGTATAGAAGACTTGGTTTACTATGCAACGAATTTTATAGAAGCTCTCAGGATAAAAAATAAAACTTATTCATTGATCACCTTCTTTGTCCTGCTTTAGAAGATATTCGTTTTAAATTCCAAGACATTTATTGTAAGACTGAAAGACATTAACCCATTCATCAGATACTACGAATTGTTTTAAAAATCATTCAAATCGTACTAAATATTTTTAACTCTTCATAAAAAGGTCTCACTTGGTTCCAGTGAAACCCCAGCAATGACAGTCTGCGATTCATCCAAGTCTTCGTGGAAATATAAAATTTCTCTATACCATACTTCCTTCTTCTTTCGGATTTCTTATCATAACTGCCATTACAAAGCGACCAAATGGGAGTCCCGTATGATTTCTATAGACTGGAAACCAAAAGGCTAAATTATCGCATTTGGATGAGGAATCAATGGGATTCATCGACCGATTTTAGGTGATAAACATTAACGCTGATTGTTAAAGGATCATCGGAGAATTTTGTGATCATATACGACAACTTATTGAAGATCAGTTTCGGCGAATTAGTTTATGCAATTATGCTCGCGAATAGGCGCTCTGCGAGTATGATTTAACATAAAATCGTTGATATACATTTGCCAAAAAGGAGGCATTTTCCTGAAGAAGAGGATGACGATTCACTGGCTACTGTGATACCATTGAAAGATATATCGAGCGAAAGTTGAGTTTTGATTGTTGATCAGAAATTGCCAAGAAGACAAAATCTGTGATTGAATATTAGAAGAATTGTGGTTTATAACTCTTCTGTTATTTAGTTTTTATAAGATCTTTGTTTCTCATGAGATCTCATTAGAGAATGATTAAGAGTTTTCGAGTCAGTAATCGTTATCGATTTTTGATGATAAAAGTGTGGGAACGCTGATTGTTAAAGGATCATTACATCGGAGAATTTTTTTGTCATATACGACAACTTATTGAAGATCAAGATTGGCAAATTAGTTTACGCAATTATGCTCGCGAATAGCCGCTATGTTAGTATGATTTAACACTAAATCCTTGTATATACATTTGCCAAAAAGGAGAACTTTCATTGGAGAAGAGGATGGCAATAGGATGACGATTCACTGGCTACTGTGATACCGTTAAAAGATATATTGAGGGAAAGCTAAATTTTGATTGTTGAACAGAAATTGCCAAGAAGACAAAATCTGAGATTGATCCTCCAATATTAGAAGGATTGTGATTCACAACTCATTTGTTATTTAGTTTTTATGAGATTTCATTAGAAAATTATTAAGAGTTTTCGAATCAGTCATTAATTTTTGGTGATAATCGGCAAATTAGTTCACGCAATTATACTCGCGAATAGCCGCCATGTTAGTATGATTTAACATTAATACGTTGAAGATATATCGCGGGAAAGCTGAGTTCTTGAGAAATTCCCAAGAAAACAAAATTGATCCTTCAATATTTGAAGGATTATGGTTCATAACTCTTCTCTTATTTAGTTTTTATGAGATTTTTGTTTTTCATGAGATCTCCTTAAAAGTTTTCGAGTCAGTAGTCGTTAAAGGATTCAGATGCGTCCTGAAAATATTTAGTATGACTTGTTTATAATACAATAATGCATATTGAGCATTTTATTATTTTAAATTGTGTCATTTGAAAGGACTTTGTGATTCTTCAGTTCAAATAACTTCCAAAACTGTCCAGATTAGATAGAGTTGTCCTTCTCGATATTGTTGAAGCTAGATACATTACCATAGGTTTTCGAAACTTGTCCGTCGGCATCCGGCAAAGTTCTTTTCCTGGTATTGGTTACTTACTATCTTGTTTCTAAGGTCTGAAATATTATCAAAATTCAAGTCATTTTATTGTAACCGATTCAATATTACATGATTGCCTTTTGGGAAACGGTGTAAAATGCGCAAAAAAAAAACTAAATAATAAACAAAATTGAAAAACTTTGTTAATACTTACTTGTAGGCAAACGCTGCAAATGCACAACAGAAGAGTACAATAATCAAACACAATGTTGCCAAAATTTCAGTAGGTAATTTCATAATGGCCGAGCATTGCAGGAAAGTTTCATCATCACCTGAGGGACAATGTTGTATGCCATCACACCAAACACTAACATTAACACAGGCATTCAACTCAGAGCATTTATACTGGCATTCTTCTACACAAAGAAAAATAAAGACAAAGACAGAGAGGGAGAGTGAAAGAGAGACAAAATTCAAATAAACTTTTAACAATTGTAAATTACAAAAAAGAATACTTTATAGGCAAATTAGACATTTTACATTGTTTGTAAGTAGTAGTAGTATGTATAAGTGTATATTAGCCAAACTTACCTGCTATACTGAGTGTTGGTCCTGGTATCAATTCCATCCAATTAAATGAAAAGTCACCATTCTCTGGTCTTAGGAACTCTACACTAATGGCTTTTGAACGATTTGCAATGGCAAAATTAGGACGTTCATTCCAGCCAGCACTGAAAATCTCCACATATTCATAGGCTTTTGAATCAGGTGCCAGTGGGCATGCTGTGATTGTTAAACCTACAAAATGAAATGACAATTTTATACACAAATGCTTATACATAGACAGAGACACAAGTTAAAATAGTAGAATTTCTTTTTTTTTATTCTTGTTTAAATTAGTATTAAAAGGTTACTAGTGATAGAATATAGAAAATCGTATTTGCTATCAATTACGAAAATACATAAATTAAATAGCTTTCTTAAGCCTAAAGGTTTTAAAAGTATAAATGATATTGATTCGTTTAATTCATTTAAATTAGCAACTTTAGAATTTTCTTAGTTCAAAGAGTAAAATTTTGTTAATAGGATAACAGATTACATTAAGTGAATGTACATCTAAAGCTAACATAGGACTCGTTAGGTCTTGTCCGTAAATCAACTCTAAGACTCAATATTGTTGTTTTGAAAATACAAAATCTGACAAAATTGACTATATCAATTAATGAGGCACTACCGATCTCTAAATACCAAACAGAAACACTTGGATTTTCCGTTAACGTTGAGGTGTTTAATGAGGAATCTGTCGGAAGGTTAAAATGAAGGTTAAGAGGCAGTAATCTGAGCTTGATCGTTTTTAAGGAGACTATACTTATTTCATCTAACGTCTTAATATATCTCTATAGTGCTTCTAGTATGTTGATCTTCTTCGTTCTCTCTCTACGCTGAATCTTGTTTGTCGTTTTTTGGTTTGGTAAAATCTACCATGAGTAAAAACTTTTAATGGGCCTCTTTTTTGAAATAACATGTTGTTTTAGAAACCGTAGTCAAATTAGAAATCAAACGGTTTAAATAGATCGGTTGAAACGTGATATCAAACCCGGCTTAGAAATATAATCATGACAGAAAGCGTGTGTCAAGGGAACAACAGATTTAATCCTTGTTCTCATGCATTTCTCGGCATTTAATATTGTATTTGTTTTTCTGTGATCAGGGGCGTTAGACTCTATTGATTAATGATATTTTGTGATGCTAAGATGAAGTATTGTTCTCCTACAACCGTCTTAATATAACACATATAGTGTTTCTAGTATGTCGATCTATATCGTTCTCTCACTTCGCTAAAACTTAGGCATTCAAAGCTTGTTTGTCGTTTTCCGGTTTAAAATCTACAAAGAGCCAAACCTTCAAATGTTTCTCTTTAAAGATGCGAGATTCTTAAGTAACGTTAATCAAGTCAGAGATCAAATGATTTGACTAGATGTGTGTTCTACCGTCTGCTTTAAGACACTCGCGCTTTCAGCATGTAATATTTCATTTGTTTTTCTGTGGTAATCAATGTCTTCAAGCATGATGGAATAGTCATAGTGTAAACTGTCTTCTCTAGTCAGAAATTAGTTTAAATGCAGAAATCGATAGCAATTCGATTTGAATTGGATCAGATCCAGTTAATTCGATTTGAAATGAATCAGGTCTAATTAATTCGATTTGAATTGATTCTAGTCAATTCAGTTATTAATTCTAGTCGATTCGAATAAAGTTGGTTGTTTTTTGTTAATTAAGCTAGAACTGGATTAATTATCGGATATATAAATACATAAGTATCAGTTATAGTCAATCCATCTAAAAGTGGATCAAGTTACCGAAAATTTCATCAGTTGTAAACAATTCAACTAAAACTGGAACAATTACATAAAAATTCTTTCAAATTATTTTTCAACCAACATGTCATGGTGAGATATTGCTCTGTTAAGATAAGTGTTAACTTCAATACAAGATCAGGTATATAACCCGAGCAACACTGGTTTGTTTCCACTAATTATGACATAATAATTTAAACTCACCTTCTGCAGTAGTTAGTACAGCTCTGGCTTTAGTTTCACAACGATATGAACTTGTACCCACTATGGTAGTGTTCATGGCCTTTTTAGGATTGTATTTACGCAGGAAAATCGCTTTCAAACGTATGTACAAGAATTTATTACCATTCGATGGTTCAATAAGCCAAGGGCGGGTGCGACATTCCATCTGTAAAGAGCACATAGTAAAAAAATGAATAAAAACCAAATAAATTCCAAAAACCAAATGAATTTGTCATGCAAAATTGAAATTACACATGAATAAATACAATTTAACAGCAACAATAACAACAACAGCAATTGTTGTACAAATGCAAACATAAATACACATATTGAAATCAATCTAGTCTCTAGTTATTTGCAACATTATTGTTGATGATTTTAACTCTTATTCTTTCTTTTATTTCGATTTTTTGTAAAGAATTACTTTATACTCACATCTCCGAATGTCATATCGATGGTGCCGCTGGGACCAAATTTCCTACGACCATCTTTACAATTCGATGGTCCTTTGATAAACTCAAACATTCCCTCAAAATTCAAAGCATCTGGATCATCCAACGTTGTCATATTGTAGGCAGTAAAATGAACTTCAACATCATTACTTGTCGATGTGTATTCAACTGGTAAATGTGATGAGTTCGATGAATTACAAAGGCAACCGCGTGGCAATAATATTGTGTCATGATACGGACGTTCGAATATCTGTTGTGTGTGTATGTGCGATTGAGCGAATGCAACGAAACAAATACAAGGAAATTACTATATGTGTATATGAATGTCTATGGCAACTTACCTCAACCTTAACACTGGTATCACCATAACAGAATGACCTATTTATATCCTCATCCACACGTGACATACAATGCCTATTCATGGTGGTGACTTTGCGTAATTTTATGCGAACTCGTTCACTTCTCATGCCTTCAAATTTATAGACGCACTTAAGATTTCGTGTACCACCACGACCAAATAGAAATATATTGCGTACACTGCGAAATATCGCAGGATCTTTACGATCCATTAGATTACTAACGAATTTACGATTGCAGTCAAGTTCTCCGCCACCCATGGGTAAGCCATCCTGATGTAAATCGATGAATTCGTATTTTAGTTTAAATTCTAAGGGTCTGCAAAGAGAGAGATTGTTTATACAGATATTATAATCAAGAATTCAATATAATGAATTCATGTCAATTTGACCAGAATTCGTTTAGAATTAGATAATACATTCGAATAGAATTGCACCAATTGTAGTTAATTCGACTAGAATAAAATCAGTTTTAATCAGTGCGACTAGAATTGAATTTTTTGTAGATAGTTTGACTAGAATTATATGATTTCTTGTCAATTCGATTAAAATTGGATCGATTGTAGTCGATACGACCAGATTGGATTTGACAATTCGTCTAAAGTTGGATCAATTGTAGTCAATTCGTCCAGAATTGGATCAATTATAGTCAATTCGACTAGAATTGGATCAGTTCTAATCAATGCTACTAGAATTGGATCAATTGTATACAATTCGACTAGAATTAATCTGTTCTATTCAATGCGACTAGAATTGTATTATTTTTAGTCAAATCGACTAAAATTGGATTAATAGTAGTCAATTGTATCTAGAATTGGATCAATTCAAGTGAATTCGACTAATATTAGACCATTTCTACTAAAATTGTATCAATTTATAGGTTGTTCGACTAGAATTGGAATTATATGAGATAATTCTAATAGAATTGTATCAAATGTCGTCAGTTCGTCTAGAATTAGATCAATTCTTGTTAATTCAACTGAAATTTTAGTTAATTTATCAGTTATAGTTACTTATTCAAACTTAATGTAATAAATTCTAGTTAATTCAATTAGAACTAGATTAATTCTAGTTATTTCAACTAGAATTGTTTAAGTTCACAATACCTTAAGACTGTTGATTCCGTGTTTTTCAATTCTAAAGTTATAGAATCTCCACTCGACACATAACTTTCGGAAACTGTACAAGGTCGGGCATAAGTTTCATTTATATTTGCTCGATCACATGTTCGAGGCACTGTACCGCGGCAATATCTTGCAATAACATTGGTGGTATTGTGGGAATATTGTTGTAGAGAAGGGTGAACTTGGTTGGTTTCAGTCATGCTGGAAATTGGAAAAAACATTAATTAACTTACACTTCCGATTAGGCTTTCATAACGGCTAACTCACCAATTTAAATCCTTGCATATGGGAGGCTCCCTCATCGAACCATCCCATATGCGCAGCATACCACTGCAATCCTCCTGAGTCTGCAGAACACCTATAGCACCCACTGACGTTTCATCAATGTTACCAAATTCTGGATCTAAATTAAATTTCAACATAGAAATCCACACCTTAAATCGTGAAGGTGGATGATGTAGACCCTGGGCATTGGTACGACGTGAAAGACTTAAATGATCGAAAGTCTTAAAAATACCCACACCTTGTAAATGATACAAACAGGTGGTGTTAGGGGCCAAAGAATGTTTAGGATTCTCTAAGATACCACGTCCCGAACCTCTAATCCAAAACTCACAAGGTTTCTTATTTTTTGAATAGGTAGGTGATTGTATATCCACAAATATTACCTCAACCTAAGCACAAAATCACAATAAAAATCAAATCAATTTCAATTTAACTTTACTAATGCCGCCAACTTACCTCCAACTGAAAACCATACAAAGGCAATACTTGCGATGAACTTCCTGTAAATGTACCATATGGTGATGTTGTAAACTCTACCAATAATTCGGGACCACTAGAGACTGCTGCGGGCACAGCTTGACCACCACCACAGAATTTCAATACAATTGGATCACGCGTTGTATAACCATCATATACGGTCACGTAGTCCTGTAACATAATGAAAATGTACAAAACTTGATAACAAATGACTGAATGAAGAAATGTACATAAATGAAGTGCTGGTGCTGCTAATGGCAAATTGCACAAGTACGAAAACTAATGTTATTGAGTTAAAGACAAACAAGTACAAAAGAAACAGAGACACATTTAAAATGGGTGATGGGCTTTGGTTTTACTTTACCAAGTTTTTATTTAGTAAATGTTTACGAGTTGTTGTATAACTAAATTTTAGTATCTCCCTCTCTAATGTTAGGGGAATAAAATTTCACCTAAGGTGTCATAGTTAACTAAAATATTACAAGTGGTTGCAAGTGTAGTAGAAAAAAAGTATGGAGAAGTAATAATAGAAAGTGGCAAATGTGTTGTATTAAAAACTGAAGAAATTGAAGAAAAGACAATATATTTTTTGTGATTTTGTTGGGATAATAATAAAATGTGAAAATCACTTAACATTATTATTATAGTTATTTGTATTATTGCAAAAGTAGCTGAAAATGAAATTGTAGGAATTTAGGAGAATTTGAAAGTTGATATATAACTGAGTTAGTGGTAAAATAGAGATTTTGAGTAAGTTGTGATGACTACAATTGGATCAGTTCTAATTGGAGTTTAACTAAATCTATACTAATTAGTTCCGCAAAATTTAGACCGATTTAACTATAGTCAGTTCGTAAAAAAATTGCATAAGTTCTACATTCGAAGACAATTGGATCAACCGCAATCAATTAAACTAAAATAGGATCAATTCTAGTTGATTAGACTAGTATTGGATCAATTATAGGCATTACGAATAGTGTTAGATCCTTCCTTGTTAATTCGACTAGAATAAAACCTATTCGACTTGAACTAAATCAGTTTGACTTATCTATTCGCCTAAATTTTTAACAATTTAATTGAATTAATTCGACGGATCTACTATAATCAATTCTAGTTCATTTAATTAGAATTGGATCAATTATAGGTAATTCTACTAGATTTGGATCCATTCCTGTCCATTCAACTAGAATTGTATCAATTCTTAGGAAATCGACTTGAATGGAACCAATTCGAGTCAACTCGACTAAAATTGTATGATTTTTGGTTAATTCTACTTGAATTGAACCAATTCTTGTAAACTCGTCTAAACTTTAATCAATTCTAGTTAATTCGATTAAAATAATATCAATTTTAGTAAATTCGACTATATTTGAATCAATTCTAGTTAATTCGACTAAAATTGGATCAATTCTAGTTAATTCGGCTACAATTGGATCAATTCTATTAAATTCGATTAAAATTGGATCAATTGTAGTTAATTCGACCAGAGTTGGATCAATTTTTGTCAATTCGATTAGAATATAGCTATAATTAGATCAATTGCTGTCAATTAGACTTGAACTGAATTAGTTCTAATCAATGCGACTGAAATTGGATCAATTGTTAACAATTCGACTAGAATTGAATCAGTTCTAGTCAATGCGAATTAGATAATTTCTAGTCAATTCGACTAAAATTGGATAAATTGTAGTTAATTTGACCAGAATTTGATCAATTATAGTCAATTCGTCTAGAATTGGATCATTTGTAGTCAATTCGACTTGAATTTATTTAGTTCTAATCAATGCGATTGAAATTGGATCAATTGTTAACAATTCGACTAGAACTGAATCAGTTCTAGTCAATGCGACCAGAATTGGATCATTTCTAATTGTAGTCAATTCCAACAGAGTTGGGTCAACTGTAGTCAATTCGTCTAGAATTGATTCAATTGCAGTCAATTCGACTTGAATTTAATTAGTTCTAATCAATGCAACTGAAATTAATTGTTAACAATTCGACTAGAATTTATTCAGTTCTAGTCAATGCGATCAGAATTAGATCATTTCTAGTCAATTCGACAAAAACTGGATAAATTGTAGTCAATTCCAACATAGTTGGATCAACTGTAGTCAATTCGTCTAGAATTGATTCAATTGTAGTCAATTCGACTTGAATTTAATTAGTTCTAATCAATGCGACTGAAATTGGATCAGTTATTAGCAATTCAACTAGAATTGAATCAGTTCTATTCAATGCGACCAGAATTAGATCATTTCTAGTCAATTCGACAAAAATTGGATAAATTGTAGTCAATTCCAACAGAGTTGGGTCAACTGTAGTCAATTCGTCTAGAATTGAAAGTTCTTATCAATGCGACTAGAATTAGATCAATTGTAGACAATTCAACTAGAATTATATCAGTTCTAGTCAAAGCGACCAGAATTAGATAATCTCTAGTCAATTCGACTAATATTGGTTAAAATGTAGTCAATTCGTCTAGAATTGGAACAATTTTACAGTTGAAACAATTCCGGTCAATTTGACTAGAATTTAATCAATTAACGAAATTTTAACTTATATTCGACTTAATTTGAATCAATTCTTGTTAATTCTTTTCCACTTTACTATCACAAAACCCTCAATTCAACTCAGTTCGACTAGAATTATATTAAATGAAGAACTGATTCTTATCCTTTAATCTTCTATTTATAGTGTTAATTTAACTAGTGAATAAGATTTGGGGACGATAGCAACTATAATGTGCATTTCCCATTCCACTATGTCCCGGCAGATCAGATACGTCGTAATTAAGATTTAAGGCAGCGATGGGTAAAATAATACTTTAAAATTTTTAACTTGTGTACGAATCAATAGAAGTTCTATAAAACTGTTAGCGTTGCAAAATTTGACATAAAACAGAAATTTCCAAAGTTATTTAAAAATCAACCCTCGTTAAATCACACCATGCTATTAAAAGAAAACACTAAACAAGTATAATAATGTTCTTAAAGGTGACACTATTAAAAGGAAAATATGTTGCCAGGAAAAAAATCATAAATAAAACACAGAGTGCGGGCTAAACAGAATTAAAATTAATTGAAAGATAGTGTAGATAATAGGGAAGAGAGAGAAGAAAATTGATTGAAAAAGAAATATCTAAAACAATTGAATGATGGAGTAGTAGAAAGAGGATTATAAATGGAAATAATAAATCATTTTGTAGTGCAAAAAAAAAAAAAAACACATTTGATGTGGAGAATGAAATATTCTTTAAAAGTAAGAAATCTGTCATTACAAAGGTCATTAAAAGGTTGTACAAAGTAATCATTGTGACAAAGAAAATAAGAAGAACAAGTAAATTGTGACAATTGTTTGTGTTCATTCATACGTTGGGTTACAGGACATGTCGAAATGAATGACAATTTTCAATTTTCTATACATATGTATGTATTTAGGAAAATGGGTGAATGAATACATATGTATGTATAAGAAAAGTTTTGTATGTATGTGATAATGTTTTGTTGTTTATGTGGAAAGGGTTAGAAAAAGGTTAAATCTATAAGATGATTTGTTAAATGTTTGAGTATACATAAATATGCGAAAGACATTTAAGTCATCAATATCCTGGTAAATTTGCCACAATTTAATCTACTTTTTTTTGCAAATGTTATACATACCTACATATGTATATGTTTTTTCTTTGATGACACGTGTGTTAAAAATTGACATTTGTATTGTATGTATTTAGGAATTTTAATATTAAATGTTTTTCTATGTATTCAGGTTTATATACATATATTGTAATTTTGCAAATTGTGTTTCTTTTTTTGTTATTTAGAAATTGATTTGATTACAAAATTATTGACAAGATTTGTAGACATTTCTCTAGCCACTATGATTAACATTATCTTATAATACGAACATAATGATATTTGAGAATGATTAATTTAGTTGTGTATTCAATTGACAATTTAGAGCAAAAAAGGTCAGAATGAAATATTGAAATTAATATTGTAAGAATTAATTTATTATAAATACATACATATTTGTACAAACATGTTATCCAGTTGAAAATTTTCCTGACAATGTTTAGAGAGAAATTTTCTAAAGAAACTGCTGTTTTACTTATTTAATGTTACTCGCTCTCTTTTAATTTACTATAGAAAATGTTACTCATTCTGTTGAATAAGACATTTTCTATAAATACTTCTCTCTTTCCCTGTGTTGAGTTTGAAATTTTCTATAAAAACGTTTCAAAAACTATTTACTTGGCTTGGTGAGATATTTTCTATTGAAAATGTTACTTAATCGGTTCAGTTTGAAATATTTTATTGAAAAAGATACTCAATAGGTTGAGAAAAAAAAATGTTCTCTAGAAAATTTTACTCACACTGTTGAGTGAGAAATTAAATTTTTTGATTTTCTATAGAAAATGTTACTCATTCTGTTGAGTGTTAAATGTTCTATAAGAAATGAAATTCAATCTATTGTGTGGAGAATATTCTATAGAAAATGCAGATTCAAGCTTAAATTTTCTGTAAAAATTAATATGATTCGAACTAAAATTTTGACCTTGATTTAGACTCAAAGTTTTCGAGGAAAATTACTTTGATTCAAGCTCAAATTTTCTATAGAAAATTTTTTGGAATCCGACTCAAATTTTTGTTGAAATTCACCCTGAATCTGACTTAAATATTCTATGAAATAAGACTCTAAATCAGACACAAGTTTCTGTAAAAAATTATTCTGAATCCGACTCAAATTTTCTATATAAAATGAATCTGAACCCGACTAAAATTTTCTATAGAAAATAACTCTCAATCAGATTAAAATTTTCTATAGAAAATGACTCTGATAAGGATTCAAATTTTCTATAGAAAAACTCTCTAATTCGGACTAAAATTTTCATAGAAAATTATTCTGATTCAGACTCAAATTTTCATAGAAAATGACTCTGATTCAGACTCAAATTTTCATAGAATATGACCCTGATTCAGACTCAAATTTTCTATGGAATATGTCTCTGATTCAGACTCAAATTTTCTATGGAAAATGACTCTGATTCAGACTCAAATTTTTATTGAAAATTACTCTGATTCAAACTCAAATTTTCATAGATAATGACTCTGATTCAGACTCAAATTTTCTGTAGAATTTGACTCTAATTCAGACTCATTTTTCTATAGAAATTGACTCTAATTCAGACTCAAATTTTCTATTGAAAATGACTTTGATTCAGACTCATTTTTCTATAGAAATTGACTCTAATTCAGACTCAAATTTTCTATTGAAAATGACTTTGATTCAGACTCAATTATGCAAAATGGATTTAAATCAGATCTATATATTCTATAGGAAATTACACTAATTAAGATTAGAATTGTCTTTAATTCAGACTTAAATTTTCTATGAAAAATTGCTTTAATTCATAACCAAATTTTTTACAGAAAATTTCTCTAAATCCAACTGAAATTTTTCATAGAAAATAAATCTAATTTAGACTTAAATTTTCTATAGAAATTGTCTCTGTTAGAGAGAAACGAGTCAAAATCATATAAAAAAGGAAAACTCTGATTCAGACGCTACTATAGTGAGAAAGGTATTATGCGTTCATTCAGAGGTTTGTAACTCCCAAAAATATTGGTCCTAAAACCACCCTATGCATAACAATCGGCTCATAATTAATTTGTCGTTTATCAGTCCGTCCGTCTGTCTATCCATATAAAGCGTACTCTACAGACCAGCAAGAAAAGAAAAAGAACTTCCAAAGAAGTAAAAAAGAGGTAGAATTTACTCTATGGAAATACTGTAAAGGACTGAAAGTGATTACAATCAGTCCATTATTTCATTTAGCCTCTCATACACCACAACACTACCCGAATAGATATTTAAGATCATTATTATGTTAAATGTTCTAGTAATGAGTGAAATTTTTATTCCAAAGTTTTTAAACAAAATGTTGTTTTTTCAGTTTTAAAGTGAAATTTTATGTTGTTCAAACAAAATTTCCTACTGGGATGATACATTTTTATTTAATATAAATTCTTTAAGCTTAACAATTAATTTATTAAATTGTACTGGTTTCTAAGAATGTTGTTGTTGTTGTTTTTTTTACTCAGAATAATGACTTTATAAATCTTTTAAACATGTATTTAATACTTCTACATTTAAAGAATCAATTCTAGGACAGTAGTAGATTTACTATTTTTATTAATTGCTATTTAATGATAATGTTAGATTATTGATGTACAAGAGAATGATTTTATATTGTTTAAGAAGAAATAAATTATTGCAAAAGATTTGTGGTTTTAGGGGTCAAAAGTAGTATTTGCTAGATTTTCTTATGTCAAGTAATGAATTTTTACTAAATATACAATATTTATTATTTAGCTATTTATGCTAGAACTTTCATGTAGATTAATGGTTTAAATAAGTAAAATTAATTGAAAACATTTAACAAAATAAAGGAAATTTTATAAATTGTCTTGGATTTATTTTTCGTAAGGTTAATTAATTAAATGTTTTTAGATAGGGGTTAGAAATTACTTAACAAAAAATTTAAACACATTTTAAACATTACAAATCTTGTACACATCAAAGCCTACTAAAGTATTTACAAATATTTGAACAATAATAAAAATCTCAAAAAAATCATCTAGAAAAGAGAAATATCCAACAAACTTGTGTTAGGAAAGAAAAAACTATCAAATGTCCACATAAAAAAATACTATTAAACATAGATTTTTTTCTCCAGTTTTTCATTGCTGCCTGTTTTTACTGCTGCTGCTGGAAGGACCAGTTAGTATTTTTTCATGTTTGCCTTAAATATTTTTTTCTATTGCTGACTAAACTAAATACTTTTCAAGTGTGATTATTCACACGTGCAACCAGAACAAAAAATTAAATAAAAATAAAACTATAAGAAGTATGAAAAAACAAATGTTCATAAAATATTGGCGTAGACGTGCTTATACCCTTCAATGGTATCTCTCTCACACTTTTACAGTCTCGTTCTTTACTCAAATAGTTTACATTATACCTGCTGTTCTGAATTCTTAGATATACATAATTATATATCGGCTGACTCAGACTCCTTTTTTTTAAAGTTTGAGTCTTATTTTGAGCTCGACTCAAACTTGTTTTTTTTTTTGGAAAAGTTACTCTAACTCAGACTCATTTTCTTTAGAAAATTTGAGTTTGACTCAGACTCATTTTCTTTAGAAAATTTGAGACTGACTCAGGCTCATTTTCTTTAGAAAATTTGAGTCTGACTCAGACTCATTTTCTTTAGAAAATTTGAGTCTGACTCAGACTCATTTTCTTTAGACAATTTGAATCTGACTCAGACTCATTTTCTTTAGAAAATTTGAGTCTGACTCAGAATCATTTTCTTTAGAAAATTTGAGTCTGACTCAGACTCATTTTCTTTAGAAAATTTGAGTCTGACTCAGACTCATTTTCTTTAGAAAATTTGAGTCTGACTCAGACTCATTTTCTTTAGAAAATTTGAGTCTGACTCAGACTCATTTTCTTTAGAAAATTTGAGTCTGACTCAGACTCATTTTTTTTAGAAAATTTGAGTCTGACTAAGACTCATTTTTTTTAGAAAATTTGAGTCTGACTAAGACTCATTTTCTTTAGAAAATTTTAGTTTGACTCAGACTCATTTTCTTTAGAAAATTTTAGTTTGACTCAGACTCATTTTCTTTAGAAAATTTGAGTTTGACTCAGACTCATTTTCTTTAGAAAAGTTGAGTCTGACAGAGAATCAATTTCTTTAGAAAATTTGAGTCTGACTCAGACTCAATATCTTTAGAAAATTTGAGTCTTACTTATACTCATTTTCTTTAGAAATTTTGAGTCTGACTCAAACTTATTTTCTTTAGAAAATTTGAGTCTGAATCAAACTCTTTTTCTTTAGAAAATTTGAGTTTGAATCAAACTTATTTTCTTTAGAAAATTTGAGTTTGAATCAAACTCATTTTCTTTAGAAAATTTGAGTCTGACTCAGACTCATTTTCTTTAGAAAATTTGAGTCTGAATGAGACTTAATTTCTTTAGAAAATTTTAGTCTGAATGAGACTTAATTTCTTTAGAAAATTTTAGTCTGACTCAGACTCATTATCTTTAGAAAATTTGAGTCTGACTCAGACTCATTTTTTTTTAGAAAATTCTCAGACTCATTTTTTTTAAGAATTTTAATCTAACTCAGACCCATTTCCTTTAGAAAATTTTAGTTTGACCCAGACTCATTTTCTTTAGAAATTTTGAGTCCGACTCAAACTTTTTTCATTTAGCACGATTCTGACTTATTTTCTTTAGAAAACTTGAGTCTGACTCAGACTCATTTTCTTTAGAAAATTAGGATCTGACTCAGACTCATTTTATAAATTTTGCATCTAATTTAAACTCATTTTCTTTAAAATATTTAATTCTGACTGGAGATAATTTTCTTTACAACATTGGAGTCTAACTCAGGGATACTTTGAGTCCTCTTAAAACCGTTGGGTACATAAACTAACAAAAATTTTTATGACATCAAAAAGGATGTATGTATGTGTCGACGGAAGTTGAATTTGGACAAAAACGTAAAAAAAGAAATCTTTATTTGATGCATTTATGACCATTCATGACTCAAAACGAGTATGAAAATACAATTTCCTTTTTTTTCTCAACGAAATTATCTTACAGTTGAATAAGCAATTCAAACAATAAGTGTACGTTAGTTCATTCGTCTAACTGTCTGATGTTGCGTGCAATTTTAGAGTGTGTAATTCTTAAAAAAAGAAACTGTTATAAAAAAAACTAAATCTTATAGTGTTTAATATAACAAAATTTTGCTCCCTGTCATCAACACTTTGCTGCCACCAGTCATTACAACTGTTTCTGATGCTTTATTTTATTCTTCCCAGTGTGTGTGTGATTTTAACACTGTTTGTCATGTATGTTTGGTGGGGTGCCAGACAAACGATTAAATAAATTGTGGACTGCTATGATAACGTTTGTATTATGGACATGTACATTAAATTTTTGTAAATGTTTGAAGGGAGTTTATATTTTTTTGAGTTCATTTTTTTTGCTAATATTTTTCTTTTGCTTACAAAGTACTTGTGTCTTTTTATCCACCAATTGCTTTAGTTATATCCTTGTTTTCCCTTTTTGTTTGTTTTCTCAGCACTTTTCTTTTACTTTATTTAAAAGCAAGTAAGTATTTTTGCTTTTATTTTGTTGTCATGTAAAATTGTGTTTAAATTACCAGCGATCTAATTTTAATGGGATTTTCATGATGGTCGTTATTGTGCTGAATGGTCAGTATTTTAACTAAATTAGTCATTGTTTTGTTAGTAGAGAATTAATATAAGTTACTAGACATTAATCTTAAAAAAAACATAAGAAGGTGTGCCAAAGAGGTGGAAAATTTTTTGTATAATAATCATTAAAATAAAGTATTTTACAAAACATTTTTTTTATCTGAATCAAAATCATTTTCAATGGAAATTTTTGTATGAAAAGATTATATAAAATTTGAAATAGACTCACTATGTTTATAAAAGTCTGAATTAGAGTAATTTTCTATAGACAATTTAAGTGTAAAGTAGAATAATTTTCTATAGAAAAGATGAGTGTGACTCAGAATAATTTTATATAGAAAATTTTAGTCGGATTCAGAATTATTTTCTTTGTATAAATTGAGTCTAATTTAGGTCATTTTCTACAGAAAATTTAGTCTGAATGAGAGTATTTTTTTATAGAAAATTTATGTCTAAACAAGTAAGAGTTCTATATTCGGCTGTGCCGAATCTTATATACCCTTCACCATGATGTGTTTAAAGCCTTTTGTACCTTTTGAAGAACGAAAAAGTACCAAAAAGTCCCCATCTATGGGTCCTCAGTTAATCCGGGCCATACAAACTTAATTACATGTTCCTAGGTTCAATATTGTAGAAATTGTAAAAAGTACCTTTTGAAGAATGAAAAAGTACCAAGAAGTCCCCTTTTACTGGTTCTCACTTAATCCGGGATATACGAACTTAATAATATGTTTCTAGGTTCAATATTATAGAAATTTCAAAAAGTACCTTTTGAAGAATGAAAAAGTACCAAAAAGTACCCTTTCATGGATCCTCACTTAATCCTGGCCATACATACTTAATTACATGTTTCTAGGTTTAATATCGTAGAAATTGCAAAAAGTACCTTTTGAAAAACGAAAAAGTACCAATAAGTCCCCTTTTATGGGTCCTTACTTAATCCGGGCCATACATACATAATTACATGTTTCTAGGTTTAATATCGTAGAAATTGCAAAAAGTACCTTTTGAAAAACGAAAAAGTACCAAAAAGTCCCCTTGTATGGGTCCTCACTTAATCCGGGCCATACATACTTAATTACATGTTTCTAGGTTCAATATTGTAGAAATTGCAAAAAGTACCTTTTGAAGAACGAAAAAGTACCAAAAAGTCCCCTTTTATGGGTCCTCACTTAATCCGGGCCATACATACTTAATTACATGTTTCTAGGTTCAGTATTGTAGAAATTGCAAAAAGTACCTTTTGAACAACGAAAAAGTCCCCTTTTATGGATCCTCACTTAATCCGGGCCATACATACTTAATTACATGTTTCTAGGTTCAATATTGTAGAAATTGCAAAAAGTACCTTTTGAAAAACGAAAAAGTACCAAAAACTCCCCTTGTTTGGGTCCTCACTTAATCCGGGCCATGCATACTTAATTTCATGTTTCTAGGTTCAATATTATAGAAATTTCAAAAAAATACCTTTTGAAAAACGAAAAAGTACCAGAAAGTCCCCTTTTATAGGTTCTCACTTAATCCAGGCTCTACATACTTAATTTCATATTTCTAGCCAATAACAAAACATTAGTGCTGCTCTCGCTCTACTACTCTTGCTCTGCTGCTCTTGCTCTGCTTTGCTTTTAAAAACAAATTACAATAACAATATTTACCGTATTGTTATGTATTTTGTTTTTGTTTTTCGCAGTTTCTGTCTGAGCATGAATAAAAAATCTAAATTTTATATGAAATTTTCAGAGGTTGTCTCGGTTTTTTGCTCATATCTCCGTTATTTATGGACCGATTTTGCTGATTTTAAATAGCGTTCTTGCCGGTCGTATGTCTGATAGAATTATGGAAGATTCGGATCTCGCAGATATCTGGGGTCTTCTAAAAACTGATTTCAACAAACATACAGACAGACAGACGGACAGACAGACAGACAGACGGACATGGCTTAATCATCTCCGCTACCTATAAGGATCCAGAATATATATACTTTATAGGGTCGGAAAATTATATTATAGAAATTACAAACGGAATGACAAACTTATATATACCCTTCTCACGAAGGTGAAGGGTATAATTAAAGTCATTTTCTATATAAAATTTTAATATTTTCTATAGAAATTTGAGTCTGAATGAGCATCATTTACTATAGAAAATATGAGTCTGAACCAGAGTAATTTTCTATAGAGAATTTGAGTCTAAATCATATTCATTTTCTATAGAAAATTTGATCTTGCATCATACTAATTTTCTATGGAGAATTTGAGATTGAATCAAAAATTAGTAAATGAGAATCATTTACTATAGAAAATTTGAATCTGATTCAGAGTCATTTTCTATAGAAAATTTGAGAATGAATCAGAGTCTTTTCCTATTGAAAAATTGAACCTGCATCATACTAATTTTCTAGAGAAAATATGAGTCTGATTCAAAGTAATTTTAATTGAAAATTGAGTATACATCAGAATAATTTTCTAAAGAAAATTTCAATCTGAATCAGAGTTATTTTTCACGAAAAGAGCAAAATGCCGACGAAAGGGTCAAGAGGTGAAGAAGCTGACAAGAAAGTCCGCGATTTATCCTAAATTTGCTGTTGTCCTGAAATCCAGTACAGTCTTATTGTGGAATGTTTTGTCATCTCATTAAGGGATGCCCTGCAGTCTAATTTTGATCTTAGGCCTGCCTGGCAATCATTACTTTTTTTAGTTATGGCTGAAAGGTTAGACTGAAGAACACTACATTGGTCTGGAAACTTCCGTTCCAGAATGTGCTATGTAACAGCTATCGGTAAAGACGATGCGTCATGGAGGATTATTTTCATCATAACTGGATCGTGTTGATTAGTCACAGTAAAGCTTCAATGAAAATATGTTTTGGCGATGCAATATTAAATTTGTCCAGACAATTGAGAATGGTAGAGTGACCTTGGTTTGATTTTGAGCCATTGGTGAAAACCTTACACGATTCGTCATGGAGAATTGTTTAAAACACGAACCAATTGTAAAAAGCAGAAGATGGTTTGCCGAAGTAATATTCAATTTATTCAGGTATTTCTCCCAGACAATGGAAATTAGTGGAGTGATCTGATTGAATCATATGAAAGTGGTGTTGAGTCTAATAGCAGCGTTGAGGGCAATATCTTGGACCTTCAATAGGTAGCTATCCCATCATGAGAAAAATAACCTTTGATAGGGTGGTGCGAAGGGGCTCCGTTATCATTAAACAGATGTGCGAACGATTCCATTTACTCCTACATAAGTATGAGACACCTAAGATTGAGTGTTGAAATGCAATGATAGTTTTGAATACAGGATTACTCCCTTTTTATCCCATTTAACTGTGGAATAATAAAGAGAATAAGTTTCGTTTTAGATGGACTTATAGCAGGTGCTTCATGTGCTGAGTGACTTGAGTGCAAACTTTATCCTTTGCGTTAAAGTATCCGGATAATTGCCAGATATTTACCACTACAGGCACATCATCCGCATACCCAATACCCAGCAGTTCGAAAAACAGTCAATGCATACGAAAAAGACAGTAATTTCCTTTAATAGTTAACCATAGTAATCCGTATGTTTTGGGTCATTCGTCTCGAATGTACCCTTTGTAATCGAGAATGAAGACAGTCGTCTCTATAGTGTCCTCTTTGTTAGCGGTAGCGGAGACAGTCGTCTCTTCACTGTTCTCAAGTAACCCAGAGATTATACTCTAAAAAGTTGTTTTTTTTTTTGTTGTACTTCTGAAAGTAGTTATTTTACCCATCTTTTAGAGAAATGATTATTACTTTCTACTAATATGCCACCATCTGGTTGATTCAAATTTATATCTTTCGGATCAATCGTCACATTGATGTCCCATAGTTTTCTATAGAGAAGACACTTGAAATTTTTAACCTTTATTTCCATTAATATCTTACCACCAGTTGGCTCCAATTCGCATGTTTTGGGCTATTCATCAAGAATAAAAGAAAATCGTCACTATCCTAGAACAAGTCCATGTCCTAGTTTTATAGCAAGAAAAGTAAAGCTAGTAATGTGACTGACTTCCGAGAACCCATTTGAAGATTACCATCCTTTGACTATTTTTGACCGTCTTTTGACTGTCTCTTTGTAGGGTGTAGAGTGACGATTGACTTCCTCGTATGACAAGCCCATGATATAATGGCTGGTCACCTGGGTAGTCAGGTGGCTAGGGTCCACCACAAGTGGTAGGTTAAGTGGTCACTTCGGGACTGTCCCGTCGAACTGCTGGGTAAACTCAGCCAAATAAGAAATTTAAAGTCTGTATTAGACTCATATCCCATAGAAAATGTTTATCCATTCTAGGGTCATTTTATTTGGGAAGTTTTAGTCTGAGAAAAAAATTATTCTTTAGAGACAATTTTAATTTAAAGCAAAGTTATTTTCTATAGAAAATGTTCACCTGAGTGATCTGAAAATAATTTTTTTTAATTACAAAAATTGCTTATCCTCTATTCTTCTACTTATTCTCAGTCTGCAGGTAGATAACAGTCCTTGAAAGCAACTCCTGGCCATTAATTAAAGCTAGTTTTCTTAACCGTAAAAAAACTAAATATTTAAAATTATACAAACAGTAACCATGTGCCACTAATTTGTGGCTAAATACGATTATTTTCCTCACCATCAAAATGATAACAGACAAGCAGCCACTCAAACAGGCAACATAATCAAACAAAAAGAAAAAAAGTAAAAACTACAGGAACAGAATATTTAATGTTCCATGTAAGCGAGAAAATTTTAAGAAAAAAAAAACTATAAGAATTTTGGTAGAATAAAAAAATGCAACTCCACAGCAGATGTAGTACAAAAAGCAAATGACAAAAAAAATTTTTGTACAAATTCAACAGCATGATAAATAGTGATAAAGCTGAAGAAGTTTTGGCCAAAAAAATGAAATTACCAAATGTTGTTGAAACGTTGGGAAAAAAACACTGCAGCAGGAAAAAATACATAAGAAAAAAAGCTACAAAACTAAAGTGATTTAAAACGCTCTAAAAGGAATACAAAAAAAAAACAACTCAAAAACACTCTTAGAGAAAACATAAAAAATTTGTAACATTTTAATGTCATTTGTGCCACAATCCAAACGACAACGACTTCATGAATAAAATTATTATTTCTTTTTTTTTTCTTTCATCTTCCTTTCATTTGTTTGCTTTAGCAGTAAAACGAACATTTAATTTAATCCTTAAATTGTCATACATTTAAAACAGAAAACTAAATGCCTTTAATACTTTATAATTTATCATAAATTAAATATAATCTTTTTCAAAGACACATTTTCCCACACAAAATGATGGTCACACAATTATTAAGTGCTTTTCATTCTTGCTGCATGTAGAACTAAACTGTTTTGGCATATTTTTAAAATTTTAATTTATTTAAGTGAAAATATTCTACACAATTTGTGTATGTATGTATATGTACGCTCAATAAATCCCCCTTAAAAGTATGCTAATTATTTTTGATTATTTTATGAGAACTGTGATAAATGTGAAATGTTTTTTGAGAGAAAAATTATTTTTATGTTTTTTTTTTTTTGTTTTTATTGGACATTAACAATGAAAATAATAAATGTTGTAGAAGGACATTAAATAATTTGTTTGCAGCTGCTGCTGAATTCTTGGGAAAAATTTTTAAATAATACATAATTGGAGATTGAATCTTAATGAATGTACAGAAAATTTTAATGTGAAATAGAGAAAAGAGCATAAATCAATATTATTTTCTATAGAAAATTTCTGTGTGAATGAGAATAATTTTCTATAAAAAAGATGGGGTGAATCAGGGACATTTTCTTAAGAATATTTTAATCTGATTCAGAGTAATTTCTCATAGAAAATTTGAGTCTTTACTTCAGATAGAATATTTGAGTCTGAATCAGAGTTATTTTCTATAGAAAAGTAGAGGTAAATCAAACTCACTTTATATAGAGTAGTTGGAAATGAATTAGAGCTGCTTTCTACAGAAAATTTGAATCTAAAGTAGAGCTGTTTTTGATAGAATATTTGTGTCTGAATCAGAGTAATTTTCTATAGAAAATGGGGGGTTAATCAGATACATTTTTTATAGAAAATTTGGGAATAAATTAGAGCCGCTTTCTATAGAAAATTTTAATTTGTTTCAGATTAATTTTCTATAGAAAATTCGTGTCTGAAGTAGAGCTATTTTTGATAGAATATTTGAGTCTGAATCGGGGTAATTTGCTATAGAAAAGTTTAGTCTGAATCAAAGTCATTTTTCAAAGAAAATTTTAGACTAAATAAGTCTCACTTTCTATAAATTCTGAATAGAAATAATTTCCTACAAAAATTTTGTATGAATCTGAATTATTTTCCATAAAAAACTAGAGTCTGAATCAGAGCAATTTTCTTTAGAAATTAAAATCTGAATCAGAGTAATTTTCTATAGTAAATAAGAATCTGAATCTGATTATTTTTTTATAGAAAATTAAAGTTTGAATAAGAGTAATTTTCTATAAAACACTTCAGTCTGAATCAGAGTCATATTCTATAAAAAATTTTAATCTGAATAAAAGTAATTTTGTATAGAAAATTTAAGTGTATAAATCAGAGTCATTTTCTATAGGGAATTTGAATCTGAATCAAGGTAAATCAAGGAAAGTTTGGAATTGAATCATAGTAAATTTTTCTACAAAAATTGTGTTTGAATAAGAATAGTTTTCAATAGAACACTTCAGTCTAAATCACAGTAATTTTTTATAGAAAATTTGAGTGTGAATTATAGTAATTTTCTACAATCAAGGGTAATTTTCTACAGAAAATTCGGGTCTGCATAATAATAATTTTCTATAGACAGTTTGGGTCTGAATCATAGAAAATTTTTATAGAAAATTTAGTTTAAACAAGAGTCATTTTCAATAGAACACTTTAGTCTAAATCAGAGTTTTTTGTACAGAAAATTTGAGTGTAAATTAGAGTAATTTTCTATAGAGAATTTGAGTTTGAATCAAAGTAAATTTTCATAGAAAATTTAGTTTGAATAAGAGTCATTTCATAGAGTCATTTTGTATAGAAAATGTAAGTCTCTATCAAATTTATTTTCTATAAAAAATTTGATTTGAATAGGAGTCATTTTGAGTGTAAGTTTGCATCATTTTTATATAAAATTAAAGTCTAAATCGACCTTATTTTCTATAGGGAAATTGGATCTGTTATGAGACTTATTTTCTCTGGAAATTTTAGTCCGATGAAGTTCTTCTTCTAAGGAAAACTTCAATATAGTTATGACTAAATTTCTATAAAATGTTTGAGTCCGATTCAAAATGATTGATGAGACTAATTTTCTAAAAGATTTGTTACTCATATTCTCTATAAACTTTGAAACTTTTCTATAGAAGATTTCAGTCTAATTAGAACTCTTTTTCTGTAGAAAATTTGAGTTTAATTGAATATAGTTTTCTTCAGAAAATATGGCTCTGATTGAGAGTCATCTTCTACAGAATGTTTAATACAATTTGAGAATATATCCGAGTTATTTTCAATAGAAAAATTGTGGTTGGATAATGTTTTCTATTCTGTAAGGAATATCAATCTGATTACGATTGTCTCAGATTGATTCAGATCTCCTTAGAAAATTTTTGTTTTATAGAAACTTTTCTTAAGGAGTAATTTTCTCTAGATAAAGATTAAACCGCGTATTCATAAAGTTTTTAATCGCTTAGACCTAGTTCACACTGGGAAACTTTTGTTTGATTTTGTGTGTGCGAGAAAGAGTTGGTTGGTATTTCTTTCTCTTTCTCTCAAACACAAAATTTAAATTTCCAAAGAAAATTTAATTTTTTTCTGTATTAAGTTTTAATCTGAAATTTAAGTCTTTTAAAGATAAATTTTCTAGTGAATATATTATAAATGAATATTACAATTTTAAGTCCTTAATGAAAATACTTATAAATGTGTAAGAAATGAAATAACTTTGTCTGTACACATGTACTCTAAACAAACACTTTTGTATGGTTTTAGGTGTTTTTGAATCATTCTTCAAATTATATCTCTATGATTTACAATTCTGTTGGTATTTCCTTTTAAAACATTTCTATAAATCATCAAAATACTAACAGCTTGCATATGCAAATGTTGAAAAGCATTTCAATTTACAAAATGCTATTCATTATAATTGTTAAAATGCGGAAAATGTCATGTAAATTGTATATTTTGTAACATTAAACTGTGTAGAGAATGTCATGGTCATTGTCTTCTTGGATATTATATTCAAATGACTCTGCATAATTTTAATATTTATGATATGATATTAAATAGTATTTAATGGTGGGGAAATGAATAATATAGAAATGTCTTAATTTATATTTGTTTCATGTTTTCATGTCAGGAGACTAAGTAGTTTTATGGTAGAAGAATAGTAACTAATTAGTAATAATTGGGTGCAGTATTGTTAATCATTAGAGATTAAAAATAATTACCGTCGATTTCCTTCTATAGTTTGATGTTTCCTAAAGATGTTATAAATAATACGTTATTAAACAATACTTAACTTTCAATAAATGCAATAACAATTAAAATAAATAAATTATAATTCAACAATCAAACAACCATCACATCAAATGTTTACGTTGTTATTAAGACACTCTGGCGTATGATTTCTGTTTATTTATTTAATTAAAAATTCATTTTATATATAAATAAATATCACTCATACGTCATGTTAAATCGTTGATTAAACGAAGCATAGTTAAACAACTTCTCTAACTATATGAATATATCATTATGTGAACGTGTGCTTTTTTAATTGAATAGAAAATTTATTTGTTTTTTTTTTCTTTTGCTGTTTATCATTTATTTTTTAATTTATATGGAAATTATATGTTATTTTTAAATGACTTTTAATATATGCTTTTAAAATGTTTGTGTGTATTTTAAAATTAAATCAATTTTATTTAAAATTAAAGTACTTTTAAATATATATTAAAAATACCTAAATATTTTGTTTAAATGCTGCTTCTTGAAATCTCTTCTTTAGTTTTTGCTTCCTTGTTATTTTAAGGATTTTCACTTCAACTTATTTTTTTTTTTTTTTTGGTTTTTCCTTAACTAAAGGCTTATATTTAATCACTAATAAACACAACTCTATACACTTTCTACCCACCGAATACAATTTGTAATTCTTGAATTACTTGCAAAAACAATTCTCAAGAGTTTTAAGTACTAAAAAGGGGAGTATAAGTAGATAGACAGTGTGAAAAATATATATTCTACAGATACAATAATTTTAGTTTTTTTTGTTAAATTGAGTTCAACTTTGACTTATTTTTCTATATAGAATTAGAGTCTGACTAAAAAATTTGAGCCTGAACCTTTTTAAACTCATTTTCTATAGAAAATCTGAGTCTGTCTAAGACTAATTTTCTATAAAAGATTTGAGACTGACTTCAACTCACTTTCTATAGAAAATTTGAGCCTGTTTTAAACTCATTTCCTATGGAAAGTTTGGGATGGACTTGGACTTATTATCTATAGAATATTTGCGTCTAACTAGGACTTATTTTCTGTAGAAAATTTAATCTTAGGCATATTTCTATAGAAAATTTGACTCTAACTTTGACACATTTTCTATAGAAAATTTGAGTATAAATGACAGCAATTTTCTGTAGAAAATTGGGGTCTGAGTTAAAGTCATTTTCTATAGAAAATTTGCATCAGACTTAGACTTATTTTCTATAGAAACTTAAGCCTGACTTAGACTTATTTTCTAAAGAAACTTGAGCCTGACTTAAACTTATTTTCTATAGAAAATTTGGTTTAATAGTTAGTTAGTATGTTAGTAAGTTAGTAAGTTAGTAAATTAATAAGTTAGTAAGTTAGTAAGTTAGTAAGTGAGTAAGTGAGTAAGTTAGTAAGTTAGTAAGTTAGTAAGTTAGTAAGTTAGTAAGTTAGTAAGTTAGTAAGTTAGTAAGTTAGTAAGTAAGTTAGTTAGTTAGTTAGTTAGTTAGTTAGTTAGTTAGTTAGTTAGTTAGTCAGTTAGTTAGTTAGTTAGTTAGTTAGTTAGTTAGTTAGTTAGTTAGTTAGTCAGTTAGTCAGTTAGTCAGTTAATCAGTTAGTTAGTTAGTTAGTTAGTTAGTTAGTTAGTTAGTTAGTTAGTTAGTTAGTTAGTTAGTTAGTTAGTTAGTTAGTTATCGGTTCTTTTGTTCGCTCCTTATCCAGTTCCTCAGGTGGGAATCGAACCCACCACATCCGGTCTAACAGACTACAACACTAACCATTAAATAACCAGAGGAAACTAACATTATTCTTCCTACTGTTAAGTAAAAGGATTTAAGTAAATCCACTTTTTGTAATACAATTTCCTTTAGTGCTTACAAACCCCTTTCCCATCTTCCTGCCTTTTCTACTTATTTTCCCCTTTTCTTTAGTTATTACTCTTGTTATAACAGTTTTATCTGTTCTTCGTTGCGAAATAATTACCTGTATGTGATCACAATCCGACCAGGTCTTCAATCTTGGCTCAAATTTCTTATCCTTTTCATTGGTGCTGGGTGCCACCTTCACATTGGTTGTGTCCTGTGTTGAAATCCATACCAGATTACCTTTGGGTTGTTTGACTAAAATTAACGCATGTTTACCATGGGGTACATCGTGCTGCAGACAAAAACGTTTGTTGCAGGAGTCAACAGCCAAGGAACAACATTAACAGGAAACATAAAAAGTTGTAGTTTGTTTTATTTTGTTGCCAAGACCAGATCAGCGTTAGCAAAAAAATATACAATAATAATAATAATGGAAAAATGGACAGAAAGAAAAAAAGAGGATTAAAATTTTATTATTATGTTTTTTTTTTCAAGTTAAACAATTTTTATAAAATAAGTTTAAAAAAAGTTAATGGATTTATTTTTTTTATAGAAATAACTAAATGTTTATTTGTTTATGTGTGTGCAAGTTGCTGGAAAATGAATGATTTATGGCTTGAAGGAGTTTTGTTGATTTCTTTTATTATTTCATTTAAAGCTTTTGTTGTTGGCTGTGGTTTTTATTAAATAATATTTTTTCTTTATAATTCTTTTTTTGTCATTAGTGGTTAGATATGTAAGAGTGTATGTCTGGCTGTGATGTTGTTTGTTTTAAAGAAAATGTCTTATTTAAGGACATTTTAACTAAATTTAACTAATTACAAATTTAAGTTTAAAAAGAATTTCTTTTTTCAAAAAAAGCAAACGGATTCTTGATTTGTCCTCAATTATCCATTACATTTTCTGAATACTGTTTTGTAACTTTATCTAAACTTGAAGTAAAACAAAATACAACAGTAAAATGAAAACCTTTGCAACAATAATAATAACAATGATAAAGAAATCTACAAAAACGACTGGTAATAAGTTTCACTGAAATTGTACAAATTACAAATCATGCTCGTTATCGTTTGCCATTTCAAAACCATTTTCTTCTTTTTCTAATATTTCTTAAATTACATTTTATTTTTACAATCTCTTATTTCTTTTTATTTTTAGCAGCTGCTTTTTGCTATAACAGAAAAAAAATATAAAGATTGTAGTCATTTAATTTTCCTCTACAATTTCTTTTTTTTATTTTTCCTTTGTCGAACAACTGCAATAAAAATTGTTTTCTTGTCAAAGTAATTGTAGATGATTTCTTTTCTTTGGTAGATATTTTATATAAAAAGAAAAAAAAGCCAAAATCAAACAAACTCAAACTTTAAATTAACTGAAGTTTTCTTTAATCACAATACAAAATCAAGTCACTTGTGACACAGACTTGTTTCTTGCTATTTCCTATTGGACATATACATTTTTTTTATTTCAATTCATTAGTCCTGTTCTCTTTAGAGTTTCCTTTAAAAGAAAAACTTGATTATAGTTGACTGGTTATTTGTCTGTTAAAAGCTATAAATATTTGTCACTTTACTAACCCTAAACTACTATAGTGACACCCTAGATAGAT
>NC_060953.1:58064482-58080241 GCF_022045245.1 Lucilia cuprina
AGGTAGATAGATAGATAGATAGATAGATAGATAGATAGATAGATAGATAGATAGATAGATAGATAGATAGATAGATAGATAGATAGATAGATAGATAGATAGATAGGAGAAGGATACAAACAGTATTTTTTACTTCAACAGCTTATCGTCCATCGCTTCTGCAACTTCTTCTTCGTAAACGTATTTAAATGTTTGAAAATTCAAAAGCTTTAGTGTCGAACCGCATTTGTAAAATAAAGTTACGTTTTTTATTATTATTTGTTTGCTCGATTTGGTATTGTATTCTTGTTGTATTCTTTTGCCGTTATTTTATAAATATTTTTACATAAATGCCAGTTTTCCCCTCTCTTTAACACAGAAACACAACGAAGTACCAACAAACCAAATAAAAAAGGTGATTATTTATTTTCATAGCCTTTTGGCCATAATTCTTTTTTAATTTTCTTTCTTTTATATAAAAGACACAGAGCAGTTCGTTTCTTTTTTTTTAGCTAAAAAACCACAAAAGTATTAGTAGCAGTAGTTGCAGCAGCAACAACAATGACAACATCTTTAAATTCTTTTTATTTATTTCTAAAGAAAGTTTATTACGTTTTTTTTGTTTTCCAAAGATGTTTTTCATTTCAATGTCCTTGTTTTTTTTAACAATTTTTTTACAAAATCGTTGTAAATTGTAGTTTGTTCTCTTTCTTAAAGGCATTCCTTAGCAAAAAAAAAAAAAAAAAACATTTCGTTCATTTATTTTTGTTTTTTCCCCAATATCATGAAGGTAAATTTTAGTTTGTTGCAAGTTGAAAACTGCTAAAAAGGAAGAATAGAAAAAATATTGCTAAAGAAAAGAAGCTCTCAGAAGTGAAAAACACTTCTTAAGTATCTTTTTCTTGTACTTTCTCATTCCGCTTATTTTCGTTTCGTTTTTTTTTAATTTTTTTCTTCTACAACTTGGTGGATCTTTTGTTTTCTTGTTCTCCATTTCAGTTTCTGTTTTTGTGTAATTTTCTTTTGATAAGAAAATATTTTGCTATTGACGCTAATTTTAATTATGTTACTCAAATCGTTGATGAAAAGAAAAACTTGGCATCATTTCTTTTAAGGTTTTTTGTTCTTCATTAAGTTTTTGTTTTCTTTTTTTAACACAATAGATTTGTGTTGCAAGTTTAATGTCTGTTTTGTTTTAAGATACTCTACTTTAAGGTGTTTACATTAATAAAGACCCTGAAGTTTTTTTTAAAAGAAAGTTGAAAAAAATGTATACAAATTTTAATTTCATTAAAAATTATTTAAGGCTGTTTTATTAGTTAGAATTTGTCTAAAAAAATTGTGTCTAACTCAGAATCAGTTCAGACTGTTTTAGACTCAAGTTCTAAAGAAAATTTCATAGTTAGAGATACAGTCAAGACTTAAGACTGAACAATTCCCATCTCTGTAGGCCGGTCATTAGACTAGATTACAGAGTGGGATATAGTTCAGACTCTATTCAGCTCTACAGTCAAGATTTTAACCAGACTAAAATCTTGACTGTAGAGCTGAATAGAGTCTGAACCATATCCCACTCTGTAATCTAGTCTAATGACCGGCCTATTGTACAGGCCAGTCTATAATCTAGACTATAGACAGCTCTACAGTAAAGACTATTGACAGCTCTATAGTCAAGACTACAGATAAAACTTTAGACTAGACTATAGACTAAACTATAGACTAGACTAAAGACTACACTATATACTAGACTAAAGACTACACTATAAACTAGACTACAGACTGCTCCATAGTCAAGACTATAGACAGCTCTATAGTAAAGACTATAAACAGCTCTATAGTCAAGACTATAGACAGCTCTATAGTCACGACTATAGACAGCTCTATAGTCAAGACTATAGACAGCTCTATAGTCAAGACTATAGACAGCTCTATAGTCAAGACTATAAACAGCTCTATAGTCAAGACTATAGACAGCTCTATAGTCACGACTATAGACAGCTCTATAGTCACGACTATAGACAGCTCTATAGTCAAGACTATAGACAGCTCTATAGTCAAGACTATAGACAGCTCTATAGTCAAGACTATAGACAGCTCTATAGTCAAGACTATAGACAGCTCTATAGTCAAGACTATAGACAACTCTATAGTCAAGACTATAGACAACTCTATAGTCAGGCCTATAAACATTTCTATAGTAATTTTCTCCAAAAGGTTTGTCTTTCTAAAATTAATATAAATTTAAATTTGTTAATAACTATAACTAAACAGTCTATTTATAAGGCTTTCATCACTTACCACTATTATCCTTATTACTATTTATAGTTGGTGTACGTGTGTTGATGTTTTTCTAAGTACGCAGGATAATTTAAAGGGTATTAGTAATGAAACCTTATATTTTTGTAAAGGAGAGAATAATTGAAAATAAAACAACTATTTTAAAGTCTCTAGTGTCACTTTTAGGTTCATTCCCTTCTTGGGCAAACAAACGAGGGTTATACAGAGACACAAACTAAATTAAAAATTTACCCTGCAATTTAAAATGACAGTCACAGAGCAAATTAAAAATTATTACATTAAGGTACTATACAGACACTTGATTATACACTAAATTACCTAGAATACATAAGGTAATGTGTTTCTTTTTGAGTTATTATGATTAGATACATTAACCAAAAATATGGATATAAAGCTAAACATTAAAGGGACATTTTGTCTTCCTTTATAACAACTGGTTAAAAATTCCACCAATACGTGCCACACACTTTTGCACATTGACTGAATATATTTAATATCCGTGCAAAATTTCTGTAAACACATTTTTTTTACGTTCGTGGTTTATAAAAATATTTTCCCTGGTAGTCGGTTTCTTCCTCCACTACTGTTTTTGTTTGTTAAACATAGGCTGGTTATAGGCAAAGGAGTTCTACTTAAACAGGAGCGACATAACGATAGTTACACAGACAGACCAACTTTGTTTGCTGCTGCCGTAAAAGACAGGCAGACTGGTAGTCAGGTTGCGTTCCTTTGGCTATGGAAATATGAAACATACATTTAAAAATTCTTCTTCCCTGTTTATTTGTTTGTATTTGCACAATGTACTACTACTATTCATACTTACATTGTGTATGACTCCAATGATGTTGTTGTTTTTAATACAAAAATGTGCAAAACAAACAAAAAAACTCTGAATGAAATTTTATGTACCCTTGTGGTTTAATGAAGCTTTATAGTTTCGTTATTCTATATATGTGTGTGTTTTCCATGTTTTCATATATTTCTTCTATGTGGTTTTGCACTTTGTTTTTGACCTGCAAAACTATTCCTTTTTTCAATTCCTTCTTTTTTTCAAAAACTCCCAAAAGGTTAAAAATGGACTTTTTGTTGTGGTTGCACGAGTTCATGCCACAAAAGTACATTCTTTGATACACTTAAACATACACGCATACGTTTTTATGTTTAAACCTACACTTATACTTAAATCTGTGCCAACAACAAAAACAACAGGAACAATAATAATGTTAATAGTGTTAGTGATGCGATTATTTCATTTATGATTTTAAAAATAGAAAAAACCCTTGACTCGTTAAAGTTATGAATGTTACAAAAAATGTTTTTAAAAGTCAAACTCCCGCTAGAGTCAAGTTTATAGTTTAAGTTGTAGTTTAGTTTACACTCTGAACTATAGTTTATCTTGTAATCTATATTGATATAGTGTATAGAATAGTACATATAGCATTGACATAGTGTATAGTTTAGTGTAGATTGTAGTTTAGACAGCATTTCGATCTATAATCTAATCTACAGTCAAATCTATAGTCTAGTTTATAGTCAAGTATATAGTCTAGTCCATATTATAGTCTAGTGTATAGTCTAGTCTATATTTAAGTCTATTGTCTAGTCTATAGTCTAGTCTATAGTCTAGTCAATAGTCTAGTCTATAGTCTAGTCAATAGTCTAGTCTATAGTCTAGTCAATAGTCTAGTCTATAGTCTAGTCTATAGTCTAGTCTATAGTCTAGTCTATTGTCTAGTCTATAGTCTAGTCTATAGTCTAGTCTATAGTCTAGTCTATAGTCTAGTCTATAGTCTAGTCTATAGTCTAGTCTATAGTCTAGTCTATAGTATAGTCTATAGTCTAGCAAGGTTCTAGTCTGTAGTCTATTCTATAGTGTAGTCTATAGTCTACTGTATATTATAGTCTATAGTATAGTCGTTGAATTGGTCTGCTGTGTAGTCTAATTGGCAATTATAGACTTAATTATAATCTAGTATAAAGGTTAGACTATAGTCGAATATATAGGGATTCGAATATCTTCTCTAGTCAAAACTACCTAACCTCACAACACTAAGCCACTCAACAAAGTTAGAAGAAACAAATATTTGTTAAGAGGATTGTTTTCATTTTGAAGCGATAAAAAAGGGAAAAAGAAAAGAAAAATTTTAACAAATTTATGTTAAAGCCTGAACACACAAGTATCTGCTTAAGATATAAATACACAATCCTTTAAAAAAACACAAACTATGAAAACTCTACATTATGTGGCGACACTTTTTCTTAGTCCTTTTTCTAAAAAACTAACAAAAGAGTGAAAGGATTTCCAAAGAAATACAATTTCTTTCTAACAGTTTCTTACACACGTACACATACACAGAAATATTTACTTCAATCTGAAGCAACTCTCTAGGTTTCTTTTATGTTTATGAAAAAAGAAATACTTAAAAAATAGAGTAAACTACATTAGAAAAACACACTTACCTGTCTTACGGCATAGTAACAGGTTAAATTTCTTGGATATATACCAGGATAATTTGGTGATTGCAAACGACAGGCCTTCTTATCACAGTCACTAAATATGCGGGAACAATAGGTACCGGGTATTAAATCACCTTAAATGAGTTTAATGAAAAAATTGTATTATAACAACAAGGTTTATGTTAACAAAAGGAAGACATATTTAGTGGGATCTGAAAACCAAATTAATTTAAGGAAGTGTTGAGAAATTTTTCCTTTTTTAAGAGGAATGAAAGAGCATTATCTGTTTTTTTAAGGAATTTTAAAAACATTTTTTATTCGCAAAAAGTTGAAAAAGAAATGGTTCATATGTAAACAGTCTTAAAACTTTTTGTTGATAGTTTTTTTATAATAGAATTTTATAAGACCCTGATAATAAGCGCTGAAGCTTAGCATTTTACAAGGAATTCCTTTTTCTACTTACCTAAATAGTATTTGGGTTCGGTGTAATTATGTTCATCCTTAGTCATTTGATTATTGAGAGAATTTAAAAATGTTTTATTATTGGCATAAGCACTAAATAAACTAAAATCCTGACCATAACGATCCGAATGTACACCGCTGGTATTGGTGAAATCGTCTACAGCATTTTGATGCAAGAAACTGCTACGATTATGCCACTGTTGGAGATCTAAAATTTTTTGAAAAACACAAAAAGAAAATTTAGAGAAACTTTTATCTATATATAAAGAGAATTTATCGAAGATTTTGTATAAAAAGAAAACTTAATTAAAATTTTTAATAAATACAAAATTCAAAAATTTATAGTCTAGTCTATAGTCTAGTCTATAGTCTTGTCTATAGTCTAGTCTATAGTCTAGTCTATAGTCTTATCTATAGTCTTATCTATAGTCTAGTCTATAGTCTTGTCAATAGTCTAGTCTATAGTCTAGTCTATAGTCTAGTCTATAGTCTAGTCTATAGTCTAGTCTATAGTCTAGTCTATAGTCTAGTCTATAGTCTAGTCTATAGTCTAGTCTATAGTCTAGTCTATAGTCTAGTCTATAGTCTAGTCTATAGTCTAGTCTATAGTCTAGTCTATAGTCTAGTCTATAGTCTAGTCTATAGTCTAGTCTATAGTCTAGTCTATAGTCCAGTATATAGTCTAGTCTGTAGTCTAGTCTATAGTCTAGTTTATAGTCTAGTTTATAGTCTAGTCTATAGTCTAGTCTATAGTCTAGTCTATAGTTTAGTCTATAGTCTAGTTTATAGTCTAGTCTATAGTTTATAGTCTATTCTATAGTCTAGTCTATAGTCTAGTCTATAGTCTAGTCTATAGTCTAGTCTATAGTCTAGTCTATTGTCCAGTCTATAGTCTAGTCTATAGTGTAGTCTATAGTATAGTCTATAGTTTGGTACATATTCTGGTCTAAAGTCTGGTTAAAAGTCCTGTCTATAGTCTGGTTTATCTATCTAGAAAATTGATCCAGTATTTTCTATATTTTAAAATAAATTATAGAGGAAAACCAATTTAACCCTTTTTCTTGTACTCACCTTCAACTTTAATACCACCATAACGTGTAACAGAACTATCGCGGGATAAAACTTTATATCTTATACGAAAATCAAAATTATAACCGCTTTGATCACGTGCTAATCTGTAATAACAAAAATATATAAATAGAAAAAATAAATAATCAAAACCAGAAATAAGTTTTAGAAAAATGTGTAAAAAATAGTTGGCTAAAAGAAGAAGTATTTTTGTAAACAAAACTAAAAAAACTGAAACTATGAAATGAGATTGGCTTCTAAAACAAAAAAAAAAAAAAAAAAGAAAACTAAACGGAAAAATAGTTTTCTACAAGTTTATGAAAATGATAAAAGTTTACCTTTTAATATAAAAACAACGAAAGTGGAAAAAGTGTAGAAAAAAAAATGCAGAAAAGTAAACTTTTTACTCACTTATTTAATTTAATGGTAAATATCAAAGAACGAGATTCACTATAAAATAAAACTGGTCCCCATGAGGTGCCACACCACATGCCGCCAATGGGTGTACGGGCTGATTCAGCTATTTGCATATAACCA
This sequence comes from Lucilia cuprina, assembly GCF_022045245.1. Lineage (NCBI taxonomy): Eukaryota > Metazoa > Arthropoda > Insecta > Diptera > Calliphoridae > Lucilia > Lucilia cuprina. The sequence continues at coordinate 58,071,284 of NC_060953.1, forward strand.
TCCGGGCAGCCATCTTGTGTATAAGAGGTAAAACGTCCTATAGTAAAACTATCCAAAGTCACCTTATAAAGAGAGAAAAAAAACCATATTTGTTAGTTGTTCAAAAATTCAACTTAAAAAAAGTTATCAATGAACATTTTGCTACATATTATTTAATGTTGAAAAACATTTTTCTCTTCAAATGATTCTGTTTGAAATAGGGATATAGAAGTTATTGCTGTTGTAGTTTATTTGAGCCAATATTTTCTAAAATTAATCTCAGTTATTTATAACTATTATTTATTTACTTATAATCCCAATATACTTAAAATCTCAGTCCCTTTTGAATCAATAACAAAACACTTTGTTTAAAACACTTTAAACAGTTGGTGTTATTGAAACAATTTATTAACTAAATAATACACACACATGCTTACTATCTCTAGTGTAATCCCACTTAATTGTTATTAACTTATTTAATTAACCAAAAACTATTTATATTCATACAAAATAATATAAAATCCACACATTTTAGAGATTAAAAGTATAAAAAGGCAAAAAAAAAAAATGATAACAATACAAAAACTCATTTATTCTGAAAATGAAACTGTGTGGTTTTAAGCACATTTTTATCAGTTTATTGAAAAATAACATTACCCGGTGTGCATCGAATTTTATAGCTGTACTTGCATTTATGATCTAGTAATTAGGGTTTAAGACATTTTCAGTTGACGATCTTATATAAGGGGATGGATGAAATAAAATTTGATCCATTTCTATGGGGTTTTGCGTTAACGCGTGCTATTATTGCCCATTTATAATGACAAAAAATACTTACCTATAAAAAATATTTGTATATTTGTTATATTCAAATCTCTAGTTCTTTCCGTTCAGATTCTACCGTGTTTTCAACATACAGCCAGACATGGCTCGGTCGTCTTACATTTTAAAAAGGACCCGAGATATATGTACTTCTGTGGGTGTATTATCAATATTTTGATGTGTTACAAATGAAATGACAAAATCAATAGCCCGGAGGTTGTTAGTTCGATTCCCAGCTAAGATTCCCACAACAGTCCCGATGAAGTCCGAATTGTATATCTTAGGAGTTGAATTAACTAACTAATTATCTAACTAACTAACTAACTAACTATCTATCTATCTATCTAACTAACTAACTAACTAACTAACTAACTAACTAACTAACTAACTAACTAACTAACTAACTAACTAACTAACTAACTAACTAACAATATGGAAACTATCGGTCAGTCATTTAGTACATTACATTCCAATCTTATATAAATACTTGCTAATGCCTGGTCAAAATTCTTCTAGTAAAATTTAAAGATTCTAGCTCTAATAGTTTCTCAGATATACGAATCTTTCTATTTTATTCATATGGGGGATCCAAGCCCTCGAATTTTTGTATTTTATTTATATGGGAGGTGCCATGCCCCCTTTTGGTAAACCGCCCACTTTTTGCTATAAATAATTATATGGACACTAAATTCGCTCTGACAAAATTTGTGAACTCTTACTCTTATATTATTTCAAATATTGGGATTTAATATTTTCCTGATATGGGCGTGGCACCTCGCCCACTTGAAATTGAAAAAAAAAACTATAGAGGAATAGAAGATATAGAGGAACACAGAGTAAATAAGTAAGGCTTGGAATCCGAGATCCAAATAACACACCATTTGGTGTAAGTAAATCTACCAATTTTTAAAATTTAATCAAAATTGGTTCAAAATTGAATAAAATAAAAATTTCCATTTCTATGCCACTTTTGATACTTTTTTTTTTTAATTCTACTGATGTAAAAATAGGTTTATTCCAAAAACCGGCAACATTATAGTTGGAGTCTATTAATAAATATTCGTATATAGATATAACAATAAATAGGAAACAATGTTTTACAAAAAAGTACCAAAAATACGTAAGATTTTTACTCCTTAAACGTCCGAATTTCCTCAAAGTAACAAACGTACGAATGTGATCTAAATTTTATTTCTATGTTCACTAGTTAAAGGTTCAAAAAAGTACAAAAATACAGTTCTTACCGATTTACTCCTAAAATTAATCGAATTTCAAAAAAAGTACCAGACACCTGTCCGCTTATTTTTTTATTTAACGATAAGTGTAACTTATTTGTAGTATCTCTTTTAGGTTAGGAGATATTAGGTTACCAAATTTAGCCGTTTTTACCGCCTAAAAATTTGAATTTCTAAAAATCCCTTCTTAGTAGATCTACATAACCAAAAATACATTTAGTGTCAAAATATCATGTTTCTAGGTTCAGCCGTTTAGGTCAGTCAGTTACGCAACTCTTTTATATATATGGAAAAAGATTATAATCTGTGGACAAAGTGCTGATGACGATATGGCAAACTGTTTGTCCTTTCCTCGGTCGTTAATAAACATACATATGAAGCTTTTTATCTAACACTAAACACTAACTGAAATTTTGGTGATTTTTACGTTTTTAATCTCAAATGGTCAAATAAAAATTTTCAAGCTTTAGTTGTGCTTAAGCTTTACTGGCAAATATCCTGTTAATAATACTTCAACATACAAACTAGTTTACATAGTAACGTGTATGTGTGGGTGTTCTAACATAAAAAACAGGACTGACAACTGACTTTGTATGTAAAATAGAAGAGAAAAAGAATTGTAAAATAAAAAACAAAAAAAGTATTTGCTTTTTGTTACCGGAAACGTGAGGACAGGAAATCCGCCAACCGACAACAGAGTATGTTTTTAGTTACCGTTATTTAGTAGCAAGGATTTTTGCTCTTTTTTATGTTTTTCTTTCTGCTATTTTTTTATTCAAAACTTTTTCAATTTTTGTGCTATTTCTCCCGAACTTTTAACACTGATTTTCTTTATTGATGGATGTTTAAGGGGGGTTTTGTACGTATTTGCATGGTCATGCTGTTGCTATTTTACGAGAAAATGTTTTAACATTTTTATGAATATTATTATAAAAGTTTGACTATGATTTCATAAAATAAATATATATATAAATGAAAATATTTTATGAAATTTGCTGAAATTTGTTTGGCATGTGTAAAAGATCGCATAGACCACATCGACCGATTTGTATGTAAAAATATATTGAAGTATGAAAAATGTAATAATTTAAAAATTTGTAAACGAGTTTTTTTTGTGTAAAGAATTTAAATATAAAAACTTTGGTTAACGTGTTGTATGAGTAATTTTTATTAACAAATTATATTTTTCGTAAGTATACGCTCTGTCGGATGACAATGAAAAGGAAGAGGAAACATTAACAAACATTTTCTATTAAAAGAAAATTAAATGTATATTTTCTATAAAAAGGAAGAAAATAGAATATCATGTGCCAAATTTCATTGAATTATCTACAAAATTGCGACCTGTAGTAGGTTAACATGGACGGACGGACATGGCTCAATCGACTCAGAAAATGATTCTGAGCCGATTGGTATATTTTAAGGTTCCATACATCAGCACAAACCCAATATACCCTCCCCACTTCCCCTGGGGGCATGTTACCTAGGCGAGACCTCCGCCTTGGCCAATATCTCCAGTCTGACAGAGACTGAAAAATTGATTACAAAGGTCAGACCAGAGAACCGCATAATCTGGTACTACGGATGGCCAGTTGCCTGCAGGACTATGTCCAGGCTGTCCAGTTAGTTAAGGTTCCTTCGGGATCCACATAGTGGCTGTGGTTTAAACCCAAATTCGCGAGGAGAGTAAGTGGCGGTATTCAAAAGTTCGGTGCTGTTGCCGAAAACAACCGATACCCCACAGAGGAGTGACTGTGGGACTAAGCTAATGAGTTGGTATTAATTGTATATGATACGGGATAAATGTGAGGTTCGGCGGGCCTTACCCCACCCGTCTCACCAATGAATGTGTCGCTTGTTTTTATCTTATGAATGTGTCGTATGAATGAGATGTGTGCTGGGTTGAATGATGATAGATGAAAGGTACATATGATACCATTGAATTTTCCTTCCTTGTCCAGATATGTTCACAGTATACTCTGTTATCATATCAGAATTACCACAGTGTGTCCCTGTGAGTAAGAATAATGTCTACGGCTTATTGATGGATCGTACTTCGGTCCACCGGTTATGTCTCTAGGTGCTGTTTCCGAATTAACAGAGGCCATCCAATGGTCAGAGATAAGATAGCTCGAGTACTACAGCAAAGTACTTGTGCGTGGACCGGTCAGAGCCAATGTACAAAAATTGTCACCTGAGTTCTTCATTGAAGAACAAAGGGGCAATAGTAGACCGTTTTCAAGTCTACACAGTTAATGAAAAAGACCACCGTGAGATAAGGCCGTCAAGGCAGGTGCTCACGTTAAAACTCATACCCTCCCACTGAAGTGGTGAAGGGTATAAAAACTGTGTGAAAAAAACTTATGAAAAATTTTCTATAAAAAGAAAATTTATGGATATTTATCTAATTTAAGAAAATTTATGGAAAATTTTTAATAAAAAGAAAATTTTCTGTAAAAAGGAAATTTATGGAATATTTATGGAAAATTGTTTATTCGAAGAAAATGCATAAACAATTTTTCTTTAACTTACCTGTACAACATCACCATGTTGGCCTCCCGCGGCGGTAAATGTTAAAACACATACATAAGGCAGACGATCCTGTTTGGGACGATGCAACTCCAAGGAATAAGTTAAACCAATATCACCATAATAAGTACGATTACAACCTGAAATTAAAGAAAAAAGAATTTATAAAAAAATGTACTAAAGTTAATTTTCATTTAAGAGATGCAAATAAAACACAAAAAAACTTGTAACTGAAATTCTATAGGTATGAATGACAAAATTTGAGTTAATTAGAGTTCATATCATAGCATGTAATTAAAAAAAAGATATGAATTCAAACTAACATTGAATAAAACAATTTAAGGAGAACCTAATTAAATTGTAAAGAAATATTTTCCGAAAGTATGAAAGAAATTAATACTTTTTTTTTAAATAAATTTAACCTCAACTTTGTCTTTTAACTTTATTTAACTAAATTTTCTAACTTTTCTCCAAACGTGCTCACTTTAAAGGTTACTTCTTTATTCTGTTATACACTTCATATTTCTTACAAATATCTTCTTTTTTCAATTAATTTTCTTTATTGCTCGTGTATATCACAGATTTAAAGGTTGCACTTAACTGTCACAGTTGTACTCTTGTACCACATACGAGTACAATTATATTTCTTCTATAGAAGTATTTGAAAAAATAAAAAAACAGTGAAGTAGTGTAAAATTCATTTTATCTTTTGTTTCAGAATTTTTTTCTTTCTTTACACTTAGTTGCTTCAAATGTTCCACTGACTGGTAGAGATGACAGTGAGTTTCTGCATAACACAGTCACAGTTGCAGTAACAATGAACAATGGTTTTAAAAATAAACATAAATAAATGAATGAATGGGAATCTCTGTCTGTCTGTGGGAGATGACAGTGTGAAACCAAGTTAAACAAAGACCTGAAGTTATACATAAATATCGATGGTTGAAAGAAAAAAGGATAGTTTGGTTAAAAGATTACAGGTTAACCCATAGTAATCAGAAAATGTAAATATTTTAAAGAAAATATTAATTTTTTTACATATTAAGTAAGGGTAAACGTAACTAGTTGCAAAACTTCCACATGTTACATCCTTTTTATTTTAACCTACCATACATGCATGTACTAGAGAATGAGGACATGAGTCTTCGTGTGAAAGAAAACATGTTGAAATTCTTTTTTGTTCATAAACAGGATATTGTGGTGAGAGATATTTGTTTAAATTATTTAAATTAATGAAGTGTGAGAATTATATATTGTGCGTTCTGAATTTAAAGGAAAAATTCTAAATGTGCAAAAAAATAAATTAATTAAAAACTTAAAGACGTATTATGACATTAAGCAAATATATTTATTCTCTTTTTCTAGAAAAAGGGCATGACTTATTATGGACAACAGTTTGTCTGGGTAATTCTTATATTATTAAAGTCAGGACTATTAAGACTCAAAACAGTCTAGATTTTAAAATGAACTATAGCTCAGACCATTCTACAGTCTAGTCAATTGTCTAGCCTTTATCCTTTTCTATAGCCTTGCTTTTAGTTTCAACTATAGTCTAGTGTCTTTAGTCTAGCTCAAGCTCCAGTCTATATCTAGTCTATAGTCTAGGCTAGACTGGATTATAGTCTAGTCTATATTCTAGTCTATAGTCTAGTCTATAGTCTAGTCTATATTCTAGTCTATAGTCTAGTCTATAGTCTAGTCTATAGTCTAGTCTATAGTCTAGTCTAGTCTATAGTCTAGTCTATAGTCTAGTCTATATTCTAGTCTATAGTCTAGTCTATAGTCTAGTCTATAGTCTAGTCTATAGTCTAGTCTATAGTCTAGTCTATAGTCTAATCTATAGTCTAGTCTATAGTCTAGTCTAATCTATAGTCCAGTTTATGGTCTATTCTATAGTCTATTCTATAGTCTATTCTATATTCTATTCTATAGTCTAGTCTATTCTTTTATCTCGTCTTTAGTCCAGATTACTTTACAGTCCAATCTATTGTACAGCTTTTTCGATATTTTTCCAATAAATATTTTTATACAGCTATAAATAGCACGTATACGACACCAGTAACCTTAACGTGTATTAATACGAAATATATTCTCGTGGCTTATAATTATTATTAGATACATTTTGTACAGCTTTAATAACACGTATACGCTACCAGTCTTAACATTTAAAGTGAATATACATACATATATAAATGCAAATTATGTACAACCAAATTTTGCATAAAATCAATGTAAATCTTTTTTTTTTTTTTTTGAATTGAATACTCTAAGTCTAAATTAAAAACTATTTACTTTTATTACACAGATTAAATGTTAAATGAATGTCGGGATAACATCAGTTTTATTACAAACTTAAAGACATGACAAAAAGAAATAAAATTAGATGTTGGAAAAAAATTAAAACAAAAAAAACAATAGATTGCAATAAGACAACGAAATGTCTCGAATACTGTGAGACATTTAATTAACTTTTATTTAATTTTAAAAAGTTAAAATTGTCTTGGTATATACATTTTAAAAATTTCTCAGTATTTATATATAGTAAGCCTTAGACCTGTCAGAAGCACATGTTTCGATTTGTTGCCTGCATTTAAAACTGAAGTCCTTGTTATTCTGATTTTAAATTTTTAAAATAATTTAAAATTTAAATAAATGGATCATGTACCATTTACTATCACACCATTGCAAACAGCAAATTCATTAATCTATTTTGTCTTTATTTAAGTAATTACTCTATTTGAATGACGTGTAGTGTAATTACTGTCAAGTTAAAGTTTTACAAATTAAAACATGTATTTTTTACAAAATAACAAAAAGACACAAAAACAGCAAAACTTAACAAAACATCTACATTGAGTTACAAAGAGAAATAAATACAAATGGTAAAATACTAATGCAAAACATAGATAGGCTATTGGTTTATAAGTTCTGGTCTAAAGGACTTTACAGACTTAACTATAGTCTGGGATGTAGTAAAAGAAACAGTCCGCATTATAAGCAAGGTAATTGTATGTACTATAGCCTGGAGTAAAGTCTGGAATTCAGTATCAACAAGAGTCTAAACTATAGGCTGGAATATAGTCTAGTCTATTTTCTATGGACTAAATTTTGGAAGTTGTGACTTTCGCAACCAAACTTAACTCTCGACCTTCGTACTTGTGTACGAGTGTACATTTCAAATTAAGAACATTTAGAGAAAACATTCAAATGGGCAACAACCGAACAACCCAAAGTTGACCACAAGTGTTACAGAGTGTACACATTTAATACAATTCAATTAAGTGGCAAATGCAACAACAACAATTGTAAACAAAAACTATTTACGAAGCTTTTGTACTTTCCTAACTCGATTGAAGGAAGAGAAGAAGAAAAACAAACCAAAGACAAAGAAAAAAAGAAGAAAACGAAGCTTTTTGGTAGAAACATGAGAAAAACATCTGTAAAAGACTTAACAATATTAGAATAATACTTGTACACTACAACAACAGCCCAGCAAAAGAAATGCAATAACAACAAGAAGGGAAAATTTTAACAAAGTACACAAACTCATACAATAAATAAACATAAAACTTAAAAAACTCGTAAGTAATTTAACAAATTATGAGACAACGCAATGCAAAAAAAAAAAAGAAAAGAACAACTCCAACAAGAACAGTGTTACAAACAAATTGTATCAACTCCTTGAAGTAGACAAGACAAAACAAAAACCATATGAATGAATATTGCAACAATACAAAAGCAGCTTAAAAAACTAAAAGTACAACAAACCAAAGAACCATCAACTTGCTGCTACAGCTGCTCTCTACATGTAACACTTGCAACATTCATGCCTTGTTAAGTTGTAATGAAAAATGTAACAATAACAACAACTGCGTCTACAAATGTTCACTGTTACATTTTAGATTCATTTTTATTCACACAAAAAATATAGATACATGTATTTGTAACCAAAAAACAAAAAAAACTTATTTTATTTCCTGTAGCTTACAGACTACAACAACGGCAATAATAAATGTAAGAGCATTAGCAGCGGTAACAACAAAAGCAACAACAAATTTGTAAAATTGTATATAGTACAAAAAAGTTGCAAATATTTATTATTTTTCTGCGTTTAACATTGTATAAAGTTCATGCTCGTCACCGTCAAGTGTATAATTTTCGCGCCATTTAGCATTTGTTTCGAAATGTGACAGCTGCTGTCACACTTTAGTGGGTTGATAGTCAATACAAGGATGACAAGAATTTTTTAAAGTTGTAAGTTTTTTTTAAAGTCTTGAATAGACTTTAGACTAGACTATAGACTAGACTAGACTATAGACTAGACTAGACTATAGACTAGACTAGACTATAGACTAGACTATAGACTAGACTATAGACTAGACTATAGACTAGA
>NC_060953.1:58080341-58089155 GCF_022045245.1 Lucilia cuprina
AGTCTAGTCTATAGTCTAGTCTATAGTCTAGTCTATAGTCTAGTCTATAGTCTAGTCTATAGTCTAGTCTATAGTCTAGTCTATAGTCTAGACTATAGTCTAGACTATTGTCTAGTCTATAGTCTAGACTATAGTCTAGACTATTGTCTAGTCTATAGTCTATAGTCTTGTCTATACTATTTTCCATAGCCAATCCATAGTCTAGTCAATAGTCAAATCTATAGTTTAGTCTGTAGTCTAGTTTATAGTTTAGTCTAAAGTCAAACCAATAGTTTAGTCTATTGTCTAGTTTATAGTTTAGTCTTAGTCTTTTCTGTAGTCTAATCTATGGTCTTTTATATAGTCTAGTAATAAGTCTAGTGTATGGTCTGTTGTCTGTTGTTAGAGGCTAGTCTTAAGTCTAGTCTAAAAATTAATCTATAGTCTAGTCTATAATCTAGTCTCTTCTATAGCCTATTCTATAGTCCAGTTTTTTTAGAAAACTACCTCCTTATTATCAATAAACAAGTGAATCCGTATATTAAGTGAATACCCTCGATGCCTAAAACAATTTAAATTAATTCAAATGAATCTGTGTGGGAATTTTATGTTAATTACAAATATTTTTGCTTATTAAATAAATGCAAAAATATTAAAAAATACTTATATTATCGAATACTAATATAGCCATAATAAAATAAAATATTCTAGAATCGAAATTCGAAAATTTAATTAAAATAATAAAATTTTATTAGTAGTTTTATGTATTTTTATTTTATTTCTATGAATAATAAAATTTTTTTGTCACATGTATTTGTGGATTCTATGTATGTATATAAAAAGTCGCGTTAGTGACTTACTTGTCGGAATATGTAATTACTTTTATTTTATACTGAAAACGTAATTTTTGAGTAAAAATATAAAAGTTTGTTTTTCTCGAAAACTATAAGAGATGAAGCAAAAACAGGCAAAATCTATGATGACTTCTGTTCCCTACCAATTACCGATATTCTAGTTAGAATCTTCAAAATCCTTCAGTGTTTTGTATTTATATCGCTTTAGGATAGCAACGCTCACTGGGTATAGATAGTTGTTTAATAAATTAGCTCAGTTAAAATTAAAATTTTAAATTTCTTTTTAATGTGTTATGAAATTGATTTCAAACTATTTATATTAAAAACCTCCTTTTATTACGTCCTTAGAAAATAATTACCTAACTAATAAACAACCAATCAACTAACCGACCATTCAACCATATGACCATCATTATCACCATTTATTTCAAAAATGCATTACCACCAACTGCACACATGCCATGTCCAAACACTTTGAAAATAATTATTTTTGATATTTAAACTTAAATTGATTTATTATTAAATAATGACACTATAATCATATGACTATTTATTATGACTTCATTTGGAAACAATTTTAACTGACAACTTATTTACGGACGCTCACACATACTTATGTTGCGTGTTAAAACTATTAAAGGAATTTTAAACAAAAATTCAATGAAAATCATCAATATTATGCATAAAATGGGCTGTAGTTCCTTTAATAACGCTCTCATCAAGAAAATAGTGAAAATCTGCGTTCACTCCAAAATCCCACCAAAAATCGATTTTTATATGAAAAACATAAAATCGGCTATAAATCCTTAAATAACGCTCCAATCAAGAAAATAGTGAAAATCTGTGATCACTCCAAAATCCCACCAAAAATCAATTTTTGTATGAAAAACATAAAATCGGCTGTAATTCCTTAAATAACGCTCTAATCAGGAAAATAGTGAAAATCTGTGATCACTCCAAAATGAAAAACATAAAATTGGTTGTAATTCCTTAAATAACGCTCTAATCAAAAAAATAGTGAAAATCTGTAATCACAACCAAAAATCGATTTTTATATGAAAAACATAAAATCGGCTGTAATTCCTTAAATAACTCTCTAATCAAGAAAATAGTCAAAATCTGCGTTCACTCCAAAATCCCACCAAAAATCGATTTTTATATGAAAAACATAAAATCGGCTATAAATCCTTAAATAACGCTCCAATCAAGAAAATAGTGAAAATCTGTGATCACTCCAAAATCCCACCAAAAATCAATTTTTGTATGAAAAACATAAAATCGGCTGTAATTCCTTAAATAACGCTCTAATCAGGAAAATAGTGAAAATCTGTGATCACTCCAAAATGAAAAACATAAAATTGGTTGTAATTCCTTAAATAACGCTCTAATCAAAAAAATAGTGAAAATCTGTAATCACAACCAAAAATCGATTTTTATATGAAAAACATAAAATCGGCTGTAATTCCTTAAATAACGCTCCAATCAAGAAAATAGTCAAAATCTGTGATCACTCCAAAATCCCACCAAAAATCGATTTTTATATGAAAAACATAAAATCGGCTGTAATTCCTTAAATAACGCTCTAATCAAGAAAATTGTGAAAATCTGTGATCACTCCAAAATCCCACCAAAAATCGATTTTTGTATGAAAAACATAAAATTCCTTAAATAACGCTCCAATCAAGAAAATAATGAAAATCTGTGATCACTCCAAAATCCCACCAAATCAAGAAAATTGTGAAAATCTGTGATCACTCCAAAATCCCACCAAAAATCGATTTTTGTACGAAAAATATAAAATCGGCTGTAATTCCTTAAATAACGCTCCAATCAAGAAAATAGTGAAAATCTGTGATCACTCCAAAATCCCACCAAAAATCGATTTTTGTATGAAAAACATAACATCGGCGTTATGCTCCAATCAAGAAAATAATGAAAATCTGTGATCACTCCAACACCCCACCAAAAATCGATTTTTATATGAAAAACATAAAATCGGCTGTAATTCCTTAAATAACGCTCCAATCAAGAAAATAATGGAAATCTGTGATCACTCCAAAATCCCACAAAATCAAGAAAATAGTGAAAATTTGTGATCACTTCAAAATCCAACCAAAAATCGATTTTTATATGAAAAACATAAAATCGGCTGCAATTCCCTAAATAACGCTCTAATCAAGAAAATAGTGAAAATCTGTGATCACTCCAACACCCCACCAAAAATCGATTTTTATATGAAAAACATAAAATCGGCTGTAATTCCTTAAATAACGCTTCAATCAAGAAAATAGTGAAAATCTGTGATCACTCCAAAATCCCACCAAAAATCGATTTTTATATGAAAAACATAAAATCGTCTATAAATCCTTAAATTACGCTCTAATCAAGAAAATAATGAAAATCTGTGATCACTCCAAAATCCCACCAAAAATCGATTTTTATATGAAAAACTAAAATCGTCTATAAATCCTTAAATTACGCTCTAATCAAGAAAATAGTGAAAAATTGTGATCACTCCAAAATCCCACCAAAAATCGATTTTTATATGAAAAACATAAAATCGTCTATAAATCCTTAAATTACGCTCTAATCAAGAAAATAGTGAAAATCTGTGATCACTCCAAAATCCCACTAAAAATCGATTTTTGTATGAAAAACATAAAATCGGCTGTAATTCCTTAAATAACGCTCTAATCAAGAAAATAGTGAAAATCTGTGATCACTCCAAAATCCCACCAAAAATCGATTTTTGTATGAAAAACATAAAATTCCTTAAATAACGCTCCAATCAAGAAAATAATGAAAATCTGTGATCACTCCAAAATCCCACCAAAAATTGATTTTTGTATGAAAAACATAACATCGGCGTTATGCTCCAATCAAGAAAATAATGAAAATCTGTAATCACTCCAACATCCTACCAAAAATCGATTTTTATATGTAAAACATAAAATCGGCTGTAATTCCTTAAATAACGCTCCAATCAAGAAAATAATGAAAATCTGTGATCACTTTAAAATCCCACAAAATCAAGAAAATAGTGAAATCTGTGATCACTCCAAAATCACACCAAAAATCGATTTTTATATGAAAAACATAAAATCGGCTATAAATCCTTAAATAACGCTCCAATCAAGAAAGTAGTGAAAATCTGTGATCACTCCAAAATCCCACCAAAAATCGATTTTTTTATGAAAAACATAAAATCGGCTTTAATTCCTTAAATAACGCTCCAATCAAGAAAATCTGTGATCACTTCAAAATCCCATCAAAAATCGATTTTTATATGAATAACATAAAATCGGCTATAAATTCTTAAATAACGCTCCAATCAAGAAAATAGTGAAAATCTGTGATCACTCGAAAATCCCACCAAAAATCGATTTTTATATGAAAAATTTAAAATAGGCTATAAATCCATAAATAACGCTCCAATCAAGAAAATAATGAAAATCTGTGATCACTCCAAAATCCCACCAAAAATCGATTTTTGTATGAAAAACATAACATCGGCGTTATGCTCCAATCAAGAAAATAATGAAAGTCTGTGATCACTCCAACATCCCACCAAAAATTGATTTTTATATGAAAAACATAAAATCGGTTATAAATCCTTAAATAACGCTCTAATCAAGAAAATAATGAAAATCTGTGATCACTCCAAAATCCCACAAAATCAAGAAAATAATGAAAATCTGTGATCACTCCAAAGTCCCACTAAAAATCGATTTTTATATGAAAAACATAAAATCGGTTATAAATCCTTAAATAACGCTCCAATCAAGAAAATAGTGAAAATCTGTGATCATTCCAAAATCGCACCAAAATTCGATTTTTGTATGAAAAACATAACATCGGCTGTAATTCCTTAAATAACGCTCCAATCAAGAAAATAGTGAAAATCTGTGATCACTCCAAAATCCCACCAAAAATCGATTTTTGTATGAAAAACATAAAATCGGCTTTAATTTTTTAAATAACGCCCCAATCAAGAAAATAGTCAAAATCTGTGATCACTCCAAAATCCCACCAAAAATCGATTTTTATATGAAAAACATAAAATCGGCTGTAATTCCTTAAATAACGCTCTAATCAAGAAAATATTGAAAATCTGTGATCACTCCAAAATTCCACCAAAAATCGATTTTATATGAAAATCATAAAATCGGCTATAAATCGTTAAATAACGCTCCAATCAAGAAAATAGTGAAAATCTGTGATCACTCCAAAATCCCACCAAAAATCGATTTTTGTATGAAAAACATAAAATTCCTTAAATAACGCTCTAATCAAGAAAATATTGAAAATCTGTGATTACTCCAAAATCCTACCAAAAATCAATTTTTATATGAAAAACATAAAATCGGCTGTAATTCCTTAAATAACGCTCTAATCAAGAAAATATTGAAAATCTGTGATCACTCCAAAATCCCACCAAAAATCGATTTTTGTATGAAAAATTTAAAATCGGCTATAAATCCATAAATAACGCTCCAATCAAGAAAATAGTGAAAATCTGTGATCACTCCAAAATCCCACCAAAAATCGATTTTTATATGAAAAACATAAAATCGGTTGTAATTCCTTAAATAACGCTCTAATCAAAAAAATAGTGAAAATATGTGATCTCTCCAAAATCCCACCAAAAATCGATTTTTGTATGAAAAACATAAAATCGGCTGTAATTCCTTAAATAACGCTCCAATCAAGAAAATAGTGAAAATCTGTGATCACTCCAAAATCCCACCAAAAATCGATTTTTATATGAAAAACATAAAATCGGTGGTAATTCCTTAAAAAACTCTCTAATTAAGAAAATAGAAAATCTGTGATCACTCCAAAATCCCACCAAATCAAGAAAATAATGAAAATCTGTAATCACTCCAAAATCCCACCAAAAATCGATTTTTGTATGAAAAACATAAAATCGGCTATAAATCCTTAAATAACGCTCTAATCAAGAAAATATTGAAAATCTGTGATCACTCCAAAATCCCACCAAAAATCGATTTTATATGAAAAACATAAAATCGGCTGTAATTCCTTAAATAACGCTCCAATCAAGAAAATAGTGAAAATCTGTGATCACTCAAAAATCCCACCAAATCAAGAAAATAATGAAAATAATGAAAATCTTTAATCACTCCAAAATTCCACCAAAAATCGATTTTTGTATGAAAAAACATAAAATCGGCTATAAATCCTTAAATAACGCTCCAATCAAGAAAATAGTGAAAATATGTGATCACTCCAAAATCCCACCAAAAATCGATTTGTATATGAAAAACATAAAATCCGCTGTAATTCCTTAAATAACGCTCCAATCAAGAAAATAGTGAAAATCTGTGATC
Source organism: Lucilia cuprina (assembly GCF_022045245.1). Taxonomy (NCBI): domain Eukaryota; kingdom Metazoa; phylum Arthropoda; class Insecta; order Diptera; family Calliphoridae; genus Lucilia; species Lucilia cuprina. Next base: position 58,086,526 of record NC_060953.1, read on the forward strand.
ACTCCAAAATCCCACCAAAAATCGATTTTTGTATGAAAAATTTAAAATCGGCTATAAATCCATAAATAACGCTCCAATCAAGAAAATAGTGAAAATCTGTGATCACTCCAAAATCCCACCAAAAATCGATTTTTGTATGAGGAACATAAACTTACGTGAGCAAAATCGTGGTTCATCACTGCCGTCGCCACAGTCATTGATATTGTTACAATATTTACTTAGAGGCACACAGCGACCATTTGTACAGCTGTATTCGGAAAGGGAACACTGTGGAATGGTGGAGGCCAACATGGGTAGAGATTTGGCTGTGAGGTCAGGCGTTAACGATGAGGATGATGATGACGACGCTGATGATAATGATGACACAGCAGCAACTACAGGTGATTCTTGCTGCTGTATTGAGGAGTTATTAAGTGCCGCAAGTGATGAAAATGACGACAATGATGCTGCTGACGATGATGAGGATGATTTTGCTGCTGCTGTTGTGGCAAACAAACAAATGAATATAATAAAAAATGTTGGCAGTTTGTGGTATGTCATCATTGTTGTGGCAATGTTTGTGGCAAGTGTTGATTTCATATGCAAAGAATCAACGATAACTCTCGATTTTCGTTGAATATCACAATCCGTTATTGTTTTTGTTATTGTTGCTGCTGTTGTTTGTTTGGTTTGTAGTGCATTTGTGGCAGTATTTAAGGGAGTTAATAAAGTGTCAATGGTCGTCATTGGTGTAGCTGGTAGTGTTGGACTGATGGTGGTGGCATACCAACTTGGTTTATGCAAACAATTGTTGTCGTTAATGTTGTTGTTAGTAATGTATGTGTATTGCTTTTGTTGCTGCAGTTGTTTGTGGCGCCATTTTAATGTTATTGCATTTTCTATCACATCCATTGATGGGGCACATTGTTTCAATGTAAAATCTGGTTGCAACTTTTGGGTTTCCTGGAGTTGCAGCTGTACTATTTGATTTTGTTTTTCACTAACATTGTGTTGTTCTATTGTTGTGTTACTACATCCCATGCTATTATATGTGTCTGTAGTTATTGCTGTTGTGTGAGTTGTAGTTGTGTTGCAAGTGGAAGTAGTTGGAGTTGTTTTCGTAAAACAATTGTTCTTAAAGTTTATTTGTTGTTGCAGCTCTTGTTGTCGTTGTTTTTGCTGCACTTTAAAACCATTAGTTAAATTGCTCATGTTTGCCACATCGTCTTGCACATTCTTTTTGTTTTTGTTTTCTCTGTTGCTGCTCTGGTTTATATTTATATTTTGATAGTTATTGTGGCTTATTGCTTTTGTTGTTGTTATTGATATTGTTGTCGTTGACGTTGCCCTTACTGCATTTGGCTCCATTTGACATTGTTTTTGCTGCTGCTGTCGTTGTTGCATATCTTTTCTGTTTTTGTATTTCTGTCGCCATTTTATAGTCATTTTTATAACTAAAAAATTAAAGAAAAAATCACATTACATATAAAGAATTTGGAGTAAGATATCGTGCATATAACATGTTATTTAGTAATAATAATAACAAAAGTTTTTCTTTTTTCACTTAAAAGTAAGTATTATTTTTATTTGAAGTAAAAACAAAGTGCTATTTGGGGATTTTAATAATGATTAAAAATTATTAAAAATATTACAAAATAATTTTTTGTGGATGTAGAAATCTATTTAATTGGAATTATATTTTTATTGTAAATTTTCTTTTAAGAAATCGGACATTATATTTAGAATAGTAAAATAAAATAAATGTTGTTGCCAAGCTCAATTGTCTTTAACTTTAGCTTTATAAGAGCAATATTAAAATTTGGTTTTTCCGTTTGTAATTTCTATAAAAACAAATGCAAAGACAAAATAATTAATTATACGACCCTGTAAATCCTTATCCTTGAATTGAGACTATAGACTAGACTATAGACTAGACTATAGACTAGACTATAGACTAGACTAGACTATAGACTAGACTATAGACTAGACTAGACTAGACTATAGACTAGACTATAGACTATAGACTATATACTATGGACTATAGACTATAGACTATAGACTATAGACTATAGACTATAGACTATAGACTATAGACTATAGACTATAGACTATAGACTATAGACTATAGACTATAGACTATAGACTATAGACTATAGACTATAAACTATAGACTATAGACTATAGACTATAGAATATGGACTATAGACTATAGACTAGGTACAGTGAAATAACTCCCAAATGAAATAACTCCCAACGGGTAAAATGAAATAACACCCAATCAACTGTCCATACAAATTGGGAATTATTTCATATGAAATAACTCCCAATTTGTTGGAACTTATTTCATATTTTAATGTTACTGAAATGAAATAACTCCCAATAAAATTTTTGTTGGGAATTATTTCATTTTTTGAAGAAATTAGGAGATGTTTCATATGTATTGGAAGTTATTTCATTTATGTAAATTTTGTTGAAATTGGAAGTTATTTCATTCTTGTTGGGAGTTATTTCATTTTGTGGTAATAATTTTCCAAATTTTGGTCGATAATGCATTTTGGATCCTTAAACAAGTGTCGTGGACAGCCGGCCTTCGGCCGGGCGCAAGGGTTTAAAACTCTGGGGTATTTCGAATACTGGCTTCGCTAAATTTA
>NC_060953.1:58089255-58093973 GCF_022045245.1 Lucilia cuprina
ACTGAACTAGAACTGAACTAGAACTGAACTAGAACTGAACTAAAACTGAACTAAAACTGAACTAAAACTGAACTAGAACTGAACTAGAACTGAACTAGAACTGAACTAAAAATGAACTAGAACCTTACTTACTAAATTTTCCATCTCTGTCCAAAACTCAACCATTACTTAGGTACTCCCTCTTTACACATCGAGAAATGTTTGAAAGTGTTTTTTTTTTTTTTTTTTGTTTTCAATTTTTTTCTTTCTGTTGGTAAGTGTATGTTTAAAAAGTTTATTTTTGAGTGATGGCGATGATGTTCATGTTCATTGTACATTTTGATGTTTAACATTTATGTAAATGTTTTTATATTTAAAAATAGGTATGTGTGCATTATTGCTTATTTTATATTTTTCTCAAAAAAAAAATTCAAAGTTTTTTCACTTTATTACTGAAAAAGTTTAAACATATTTTTCTAAAAAATATGTTTTTTCTTTATATGTTTCGTTTACTTTAAAAGAAGTACCAACAACAACATCTACCAAAAAAACATTTTTCATTTTAAAAAAAAGTTAATCTTTAACATTTATGCCAAAGCATGTTAAAAATTGTTGATGATGATGACATTTCTCGTCATTGATGTGATGAAAACAATTTTTAAATAAACTTTTTCATTTAAGAAAGTTTTTTTTTTCAAAGTTTTTTTTTCAAAACATTTGCAACAATATTTTTAAATGAAGACGGTAGGCCCATTTCTATTAAGCTTATTTTACATATTATTTTACATATTATTTAAATAAGTAATAATATGTTCCATATAGTAGAATGAAACACAAATAGTTAGAAAATATTTGGTGTCATTTTTAAACTGATATAAAACTCCATCCATGATCTGATCAATAATCCGATTTTAATGATTACTCTACATATCATTATATCTATTTATTGACTTATCGATCAGTGAATGATCTGTTGGTTGATTTATATGATAGACTATGACTTCATCTATAGATTTTATAGATTGATATATAGATTTTGTATATATTTATTGATCTGTTTATATTTCTGTGAATATACTGATTAATAGATCAATTTGCAGATCAGTCTTATATTTATCAACCTACTGATCAGTTGATCGTCTAATTCTTTAATCTGTCTACAGATTTATCTATAGATCAGTCCATATAGCATATAGGGCTGATTCTTTAGATTGAACTATATTCCAATGTATGTATTGATTTATAGATCTATCTAAGAATAAAAATTTCAGTTACAGTCATCTTATATCTTTAAATAAACTTTAATTTATTGTAAAGTTCTTTGATTTTTAAAGGACATTAACCTTCACCATTACATTCTATACTAAACAGCCCTCTTTTATAGCCTCCATTATTTACAACTATAACAACACATAAGTCCAATTTATATTAATACCATCAAACTCAATAGAGAGTATCATGTATGTGTCCCTTGACAAAGATTATTTTCCCCCAAAAAAAAATTTGCGACATTGTTACACCAAAAAAAAAGTAATAATATATTGAAGTTCTATTTTTATTTCTTCCTCTTTTCAAATTATAAAATATTTTCTATAACTTTATTATAGTTTTTTTTTACTCCCTACCCACACAAAACCCACTCTATATGAGCATTTGAAATATTGGAAAACTTTATATTAAAGACCACCAAGAGAAAAAATTGTAATTTTTTTTGCTGCAGCTTTATCGTTCACATACAATTTATTATAGAGCAGCTCAATATTTGACGTGTGTTAAAAATCACTACTACTGTATCAAACCAAATATCATAGATTCTGAACAAAAACAACTATTACAAACAAACTTCCTATGTGTTCAATAATAATACAAACCCAATAGTTTTGAAAGGAGCAAAAGGCCACTCTAAAGTTTTATAAATTGAAATAAATATTGTATTACCTATTTTTTAGTCTACTGGTGTCATTAAAAGTAGTTAGTCAATAGTTAATAAACAGGCCTTCTTCTATTAATGAAGAAGTTTACAAAAAAATAGTTTTCAGCTATTCTGGGAATCCAAAACTAGTTCCATACACTACCTTAAAAACAAAACGTCTATATATGCTGTGACACAAACATCACTCTCACACATATCTTCGCTTCTTACTCTTCTCTCTCTATACGTCTATATATGTATGTATGAAGCTGATGTTGACAACATCTGGATTGTTTGTTATTGATGGAGTTGCTGTTGCAAGTAAACAACGGATATATTTTTTATTACCCACCATAGAGAATAAATGAATGTATATGTTAGTCTGTAGTAGACAAGAGAGGAAAAGGATGGAAATAAAAATTCCATGAAAAATAAAGTATCATTAGAGTAAAAGTTATAAATATTGAGGAAACTAACTAAAAAATATACTTATTTTATATAAAAAGTAAAAATCCAAAAGAAAACTATAACAAAGACCCGACAAAAACATATTGCAAGTATTTTCTTTTGTCTCTTTCAAAACTCTATTGGTAACATGCGAAGTTTAATGATTTCAAACATTAATATTAGTGTTGGAAAAGGATAAATTTTTTTGGCAGATTACAGAAGGAAATAAATTTTAAAGGATTTTAAATATCAATGAAGAAATATTATTTTTACTATGATTTAGTTAAGGCTGTAGATTATAAAAAAGAACTATAAAAGACTAAACTGATCAATGAACTATCATCAGGATATAAAAGACTTTAGACTGAACTATATTGTGGGCTATAAACAGACCTGTTGTCAACATCTACTGATCTACAGTCAAGATTATTAGCTAATCTGTAGTAAAAACTATAGGCTGTTCTATAGTAAAAACTATAGGCTGTTCTATAGTTAAAACTATAGGCTGTTCTATAGCCAAGACTATAGGCTGTTCTAAAGTAAAAACTACAGGCTGTTCTATAGTCAAGACTATAGGCTGTTATATAGTCAAGACTATAGGCTGTTCTATAGTCAAGACTATAGGCTGTTCTATAGTCAAGACTATAGGCTGTTCTATAGTCAAGACTATAGGCTGTTCTATAGTCAAGACTATAAGCTGTTCTATAGTCAAGACTATAGACTGTTCTATAGTCAAGACTATAGACTGTTCTATAGTCAAGACTATAGACTGTTCTATAGTCAAGACTATAGACTGTTCTATAGTCAAGACTATCGACTGTTCTATAGTCAAGACCATAGACTGTTCTATAATCAAGACTATAGACTGTTTTATAGTCAAGACTAAAGACTGTTCTATAGTTAAAACTATAGACTGTTCTATAGTCAAAACTGTAGGCTGTTCTATAGTCAAGACTATAGACTGTTCTATAGTCAAGACTAGAGACTGTTCTATAGTCAAGACTAGAGACTGTTCTATAGTCAAGACTATGGACTGTTCTATAGTCAAGACTGTTCTATAGTCAAGACTATAGACTGTTCTATAGTCAAGACTATAGACTGTTGCATAGTCAAGACTATACGCTGTCTACAAATAAAACTTATAACTAGTTGTAAGAAAAAATGTAAAAATCCAAAATTATTATATAACATTCTATATCATTTTCTGATATTTGAGTGGTTTTCAAAACGTATTTTTTATAATTTTTTTTGCCACAGTCCAAATACATATTAATCACTTTCTAGTCTACTAAACTTTCTAGCGGTACTAAACAACGTCAGCAATATCTAATAAATTGATAATAGTTTAACAAAAAAAAAATTAAAGTTTTTATGTATTTCACCTGTTGTATTGTTGTTGTTTATTAAGGATATTACTATGGAAAATCGTTTCTAAAAAGCATCATATGTATGTATGTAACTACGTACATACACTTGTTTATGAATGAATTTTTCAAATATTTTTTAACAAAAAACAAAAGATATACATATGAATATGAAAGCTGCTAGGTAAAAAATTTGTTGCTGCAAAAAAGTCTATAGTTTTTTTGCGACATTTTTCATGAAAGTATTTACCTTGACGCTGCAGTTTATTTGATAAAATCAATTTTTTAGAAATCCCTAAAAAAACCTGCAAACGTGGATACATATGTAGTAGTAGCTATTCATTAACAAATATTTCAGCATCCTATAGTAATAGACTTGTGTTAGGTAAAAAAATTGAGAAATAAAAATATTTATTGCATAAAATGTTCCATAAAATATTTAAGTTTTTATACACTTTCAATGTCCCGGTACATATGAATAGAAAAACAACTTGAAAAAATATTTTTAATAAATAATAACAAAATACACCCGATGATTTTCATATGTATGTATTTGCTATTCTCCTGTGGCTATCGTTATTTTATATTACAGTGTAATGGAAAAATATTTATAACAAAAATATATTTTTTATTGCTTCATATGTATTACATACATACGAATAAGAAAAAAAAAATTTTTGAATTAATAACAGCAGGTGAAAAATTTATTGGTTTTCAGTTGAAATTATTCTTAAAACTCACTCCTTTTTGTACATTTATTGCTTTTCCTTAAATAACAACAAACATGAAATTTTTAAAGGAATAATATGTTATAGCCGCTTTAATATAACAAAACTAACTAACTAATTAACTAACTAACTAACTAGTCTATTGTCTGGTCTGTAGTCTAGTCTGTAGTCTAGTGTATTGTCTAATCTATAGTCTAGTCTAAAGTCTAGTCTATAGTCTAGTCTAAAGTCTAGTCTATAGTCTAGTCTATAGTCTAGTCTATAGTCTAGTCTATAGTCTAGTCTATA